>NC_056746.1:103356132-103486132 GCF_019279795.1 Protopterus annectens
GTTTAATCTTAGCCTCACCTCAGGATACGTACTCAAGGAGTGGCGACGGCGACTGTGGTCCCACTTCATAAGGGCGGTGCCTCCACAGACCCTGGAAATTACCGCCCATTAGCTTGACAAGCCTTATCTGCAAAGCCATGGAGAGGATCATAATGGAACTCATAAATAAAGACATAGGGAACTTGCAGACTTTGGATCCAACCCAGTTTGGCTTTGTCAAAGGCAGATCCTGCCTCTTAAACTTGG
This sequence comes from Protopterus annectens, assembly GCF_019279795.1. Lineage (NCBI taxonomy): Eukaryota > Metazoa > Chordata > Ceratodontiformes > Protopteridae > Protopterus > Protopterus annectens. The sequence goes on from NC_056746.1 coordinate 103,356,379, forward strand.
TTGACTTTTTCGAGACAGTCACCAAGGCCATTGATGAGGGAAAGGCAGACCATACAGCCTACCTCGACCTGGCAAAGGCCTTTGACACAATACCCCACTCAGGTATCATCGAAAAACTCATCAGCTTGAATGTAAACCCATACATCACAAGATGGGTTGCAAACTGGCTAGCGACAGAACCCACAGGGTCAGAGTTGCTGGAGCCATGTCAGACTCAAAGCCTGTCACAAGTGGTGTCCCACAGGGCTCAGTCCTGGGTCCACTCTTGTTCGGCATCTACTTTTCTGAAGTACAAGCAAATACAGGAGGGTTATGGCTGACAAAGTTTGCAGATGACTGCAAACTGGGCCATAGTCGAAAACACATCTGACACAGATATCCTCCAGAAGGGCCTCACAGAAACGGATAACTGGTGCCAGAGCCATGGCCTGAAGTTAAACGCCAAAAATGCATAGTCATACCCTTCGGGAAAACAAGGTTACCCTAGCTACCATATAGGTGACAATCCACTGAGCACAGAAAAGTCATCAGGGATCTGGGGACCCAAGTTGACAGTAGTCTTCGCTTGACACTCATGTTGCTAAAGTAGTTAGGAAAACCTTCTATATCGCCCACCTGATCATGAAGGGATTCACATCTAGATCAAGGGAGGTCATCGTCCCCTGTACTCATCACTCATTAGACCTATGATTGAGTACAATGCCCGCTCGAATGTATCTGACCAGACACCTGATGCAGCTTGAAAGGCCCCAAAAGTTCCTCACCAAAAGGATAAAGGGTCTCAAAAATATGTCTTATGCTGCCCGACTGAAAGAACTCCAGCTTTATTCAGTCTCATACCGCTTGCTCAGAGGTGACCTGTGCCTGACATATAAGGCCATGTCAAACCCAGATTTGATGAATATGCTTCACCTCAAAAATCTAGATCCCTCAGAACCACAAGGGCGGAGACTTAAACCTTGACACGGTTATAAATAGAACGTGCTGGAGGGACAGATTCATCACCCAGAGACTCCCTATGCTGTGGAACAAAATCCCGGTACATGTGAGGCAGAGCACCTCGCTGGCCTTGTTCAAGAGGAATCTTGACCAACGGATGGGAGATCGCAGATATACCCCAGGGATTACTTCAGTGTCACTGCTTGACAGAGGCACAGAAAAATGATAGGCATAGTTTTTATTCAAACTAAAGGGGTGGCGAAAGCCACATAACTATGGGCTAGGCTTATAAATGCCCTTGGGCAGATAGCCTAGTATGAACCTATATATGTGTATATATATATATATATATATATATATATATATATATATATATATATATATATATATATATATGTGTGTGTGTGTGTGTGTGTGTGTGTGTGTGTGTGTGTGTGTGTGTGTGTGTGTGTGTATGTGTGTGTTTGTGTATACAGACGAGTACCAGTAAGAGTGAAAGGGAAGGTCTACAAGAGGGTAGTGAGACCAGCTATGCTATATGGGTTGGACAGTGGCACTGACAAAAAGGCAGGAGTCAGAGCTTGATGTGGCAGAGTTGAAGATGTTAAGATTTGCACTGGGTGTGACAAGGATGGACAGGATTAGGAATAAGTATATTAGAGGGTCAGCCCAGGTTGGAAGGTTTGGAGACAAAGCCAGAGAGGCAAGATTATGTTGGTTTGGTCATGTGCTGAGGAGGGATGTAGAGTATATTGGGAAAAAGATGCTAAGGATGGAGCTGCCAGGTAACATGAAAAGAGGAAGGCCTAAGATAAGGTTTATGGATGTGGTGAGAGAGGACATGCAGGTGGTTGGTGTGACAGAACAAGATGCAGAGGACAGGAAGAAATGGAAACAGTTGATCTGCTGTGGCGACCCTTAATGGGAGCAGCTGAAAGAAGAAGAAGAATATATGATTTATACAGAACTGTATGTTATGTACTGAGCTTCAAGGATGTGTCCATAGTTTACCCTACTGGAAAAGAACAGAAACTATATGCCTGTGCAAATGTATTTAACAGTAGAAATTAGAACATACATAGTTAACTTGCAAAACTTCAAGAAAATAAGTTGAAATTAAATTATTGTATGATTGTGCTATAAAAGTTAGTTTCAATGCAAGGAGACAGGATGTCTAGAACTATGGTGCCTTCTGCATTGTTTTGTAAGTGTTTTATTGTTTTATGTCTTCTAGTAACTGCAAACATCTGAAGGCTATGTATTTTTTACAAGGAGATGTCAAATACTACAATTGGGGGGGGGAGTTAGCTTGGGAACTGAAGTCAGGTGAGAAAAAGTGATGTCATCCAAGCTAACTCAGCAGTAATATTTTATATTAATTTAAGAACTCTCCCAGAGAGAGACTATTCATTTTACATTTTGTCTTGGGCCTAGCAAGAATACCCATTCAACATCACCATTGCATTTGCCTTCCTGTAAGTAAGATTTAGGGCATAGTATCTCTTTTAGATATAGATTGGAATATAGTGAAGATTAGTTTAGATGTTTTCTGTATTTATCTCAGACTGTCCTGCAATGTTGTTTTAAAATATTTCCTTTGACTTTGAACTCTGAAGTAACTGTGTTGGATTTACTCAGTATTGTCTTGTTCTTTTATTATTTATTATTAAATATATTAAAACCTACCTTTGTGGCTGATATTTGTGAGACATATTTAAGCTCTGAGAGTACTGGCATATCTGTTTGGTGACACTGTACAGGCCACTCCAATAGCCTTCCTTGGTCAGACTGCCGTTTGGATAATAGTAACATTACACAGTAGGATTGGACACCCCTTGTAAGGGCCTTATAGTAGCTGATAAGTTGGAATTGGTGGCAGCTGAAATTAACCTTATAGTCTGGGCAGAAGTGGGCATATCTAGTAAACCTGTGCCAGCCTTCCCCATGTGTGTGTGTTTGTATATAAATCAAATCTCAAAGTGTGTGTTTCAGCTACTTGGGCAGGGACATGAAGCACTGGCTGGACAGAGAGAGTGCTGGAGGTCTTGGCTTGGCCCATCAGCTGAGATCTTAACCCTATACCTGTACCAGTGGGGAGTCTTACTGGGGATCTGGAGAAAGAGGGAGAAACCAGCTCCAGATTGGCCATGAACTCTGTGTGCTCTTAAGGGAAATCGCATTTTACTGTGTGTCTACTTGTCATCCTCCCAGTGTGTACATCCCTTAGCTGTTGCCAGGCGTGAAGACTGAGGCTCCTTGATTACTGGGCCAGTGCAGGGGCATCACATATTAATTGGTGGACAGTGGTGGGATATCCACATCACATATTAATTGGTTAACAGTGGTGAGTTAGTCACATCACATATTGCTTGGCTTGTAGTGGTGTAGATATTGAATTCCTGTAGCCTGTGTACAGTGGTCACTGAAGGTGTTTGGGCTCTCAATCTGCCATGCAGTGAACATTTAGAGTTTCATATCACAATTGTTGTATTATTTTTTGTTAGGTTAGTTAGGAGAGCAGGCAAGTATGTCAGCAGAAGAGTATGGTAAGCTGACAAGGAGCCATTTGGCTGAGATGTGCCAGGCTAAAGGACTGGTGCATGCCAACCTGACTAAAGGACTGGTGCATACCAACCTGACTAAAGGACTGGTGCATACCAACCTGACTAAAGGACTGGTGCATGCCACCCTGACTAAAGGACTGGTGCATACCAACCTGACTAAAGCAGACATGATTGCAGCTTTAGTCACACCTGCATCACAGAATAGCAACCAGGAGGACAACCAGGCTGGCCTTGGAGATGTACATCTCTCAGAAAATTGACAGCTCAGTCTTTCCACAGAGGACTTAAAAATCCATCTGGAGTTAAAGAGACTTGAGCTAGAGGGCAAGCATTTGAAAATAGAAGCACCAGAGAGACTGAGATGTCTAGAGGCTGAGGAAAATGAGAAACTGAGACATCTTGTGGCTGAGGAAAATGAAAAACTGCAACAGCTGGAGGCTGAGGAGAATAAGAAGCAGAGGCAACATGAAAAGGAGATGCTGACTCTTTACCAGAGTCATGGGGGTAATGAGGAAGGGAATAACTGAACCCATGAAGCAACAAAAGTCAGTAAATTTCTTCCACAATTTACAGAGGGAGATAATTTTGATAGTTTCATTCATATGTTTGAAAGGGTATGTAAATAGTATAATGTTGACCAAGGGCTCTGGGTACAGTTCCTGATGCCCTTACTCCATGGTAAAGCTGTAACTGCCATTTCTAAATTGTCTAATACCGATTGCTTAAATTATAATATTTTAAAATGCTGTCTTTTAGAATGCTTTTTAAGTTAACACGTGAAGCGTATAAAAAAAGTTTCATGAGCATAGACGCAAGGCAAATGAAAGTGTGTGTAAATATATTGTTGAGCTAAGCACTTATTTTCATTGGTGGATGAGTGGATGTCAGGTCACCCCTATGAAAGGCTGGCCGACCTTTTGGTGAGGGAACAAGCCCTTAGCATTTTGCCTGAGGACATGAGAATCTGGTTAGCTGATAAACAATGCAATACTGCAGATGAGTTGGGGAAAAAGGGAGACCTAAGCCTAGCAAGCAGGGCATCACTGCCCAGGAAAGGGACACCAGTGCTGCTCATGGTTCTAATGGAACCCATGGTGGGCAGCCTAGACTGCCCCAATAGAGTCTGGCAGTAGCAGGGGAAGCCACTAGTCCAGGTACATGTCCACGATGAAGGGTTATATGTTTTAAATGGAACCAGTGGGGCCATGTAGCATATAGATGTCCACAGAGGCAAGGTGGGGATCAAAAGGTGGGACAGCCAGTATGTGGGAATGACAAAATGCCAGCAGTAAGTTGTCTCGAGATGATAAGGGTCCCAAACAACCACAAGAGGTTATATTCTATCTTAGTAGGTGGGAAAGAGGCCACCACTAAGAGAGACACAGCCTCAGACCTAACCATTGTGAAGACTGCAATGGTTAAAGAGCAGCACTACTTGCCTGGGCAGTATACTCCAGTCGGAGCTTTAGGAGGGACCCATTCCAAATACCTTTGGCTAGGGTTCACTTTGACTGGGAGGGTGGAAAAGGAATACCAAAGAAACAAACAAACATAGGCAGAAAACAATTTAATATATCACAGCAAAGCTTTCGGGTGAAACCCTTCTTCAGTACTAACCATAATATATTAAATTGTTTTCTGCCTACGTTTGTTTGTTTCTTTGGTATTCCTGCATTCCAGTCTTGTTTTGTAGGGTGGAAAAGGAAGCCAGCAAGTAGGTGTGCTTGAGGATATCCCTGCAACAGTGAGACTACAGGTGAGCCATAGCTGCTTGTGGGTACTGATGTTCCCTTGGACAGAGTGACTGCAAGGGCAGAGAGGAATAGTAGTACCCGGGCTGACATAGTGGCACCACTGTCAGAGGACACCAGACTTCCTGTGGAAGGGGAGATGGGAAGAGTTGCAAAGAGAGAGTTGAGACAGGCTCAGCTCTCAGACCCTACATTACAAGGCCTGAGGGAGGTAGCCAGTGAGGCACCTGATTCTCAAAGGAAGGGAGAATCTGTATACTGGGTCAAAGGTTTACTGTATAGAGAGTAGACCCCTGAGGGAGGGCTAGAGGGTGGGAGAATACAGCAGTTGGTAGTACCCAGAGCCTAGCATCTGGCACTTCTAGACATAGCCCATGATATTCCCTTTGCAGGTCATATGGGCATAAAACATACAAATAGACATATTATGCAGAACGTTTATTAGCCTGGAATTTCCAGAGATGTAACAGGGTACTGCAGGACCTGTGAGCAGTGCCAAAAGGTAGGCAAGGCAGGAGATAAGGTGAAAGGTCCTTTGACGCCTTTGCCTGTGATTGAGGAACCATTTCAGGTGGGCCTCAGAGTACCCCAAGTTGCACAGGGAAGAAGTATATCCTAGTGGTAGTAGATTATGCTACCAGATACCCTGAAGTGGTGACCCTATCCTCCATTGAGGCAGAAAAGGTGGCAAACGCTTTGTTAGAAATTTTCAGCAGGTAGGTTTCCCAAAAGAAATACTGACTGACAGTGGTGCCAGTTTCATGTCAGACCTGCTGGCTTGTCTGTGGAAGCACTGTGGGGTGAAGCACCTAAAGACCACCCCTACCATCCCCAGACTAATGGTCTTGTTGAGAGGTTAAACTCTACATTCAATATGATGCTATGGGCATTTGCAGACCAGTTCAAGAGGGAGTGGGACAAATATTTACCCCATCTGTTGTTTGTTTACAGAGAGGTTCCCCAGGAATCCACAGGTTTTTCACCCTTTGAGTTGCTGTATGGGCATAGGGTGAGGGGACCTGTAGATCTGATTCAAGATGAGTTGGAGGGTGAGTGTGAATCCCACAAGGAGTCTGTTGTGGCATATGTCCTAAACATCAGGACAAGACTCAGGGAACTCATGGGCTTGGTCCAGGAGAACCTGGCAGAAGTCCAACAGCAAAAAAAGTTCTGGTATGACAGGAATGCTCGCACTACAGAGTATGCTGTAGGTAATGGTTCTCATTCCTGTCAGACACAACAAACTGCAGGCAGCTTGGGAGGGACCCTACAAAGTGGTTAGGATGGTCAGTGATGTTAACTACATAGTAGAACTGCAAGGCAGGAGGCAGGGTCACAAAATGTACCATGTTAACATGATGAAACCTTACCATGACAGGGAGGCCCTTGTGCTAAGCATTTGCAGTTCAAGGCAGAAGGAGTCTGAGGGGGATCTATGGCTACAGAGAGCCAGCCAGCCAAATCTGAAACTGCTATGGTGGAGTCTAGGGTTGCAGGCATGTGATGGGACAGTGCAGCACTGTACTGGGGTCAGCAATGCCAAGGGAGCTGAAATCACAAGACAGGGAATGGGGTAAGGTATTCCCAGATACTCAACCCTCTCAAGCAATGTTTCTCAAGGGTCACTTGAAAAACTAGCTTGAGTTTTCGGTGGGTAGGAGGGGGAGAAATGTGATATAGGGGAATACTGCCAGCCCAGCTATCTCGAATTTTGTAAATAATTCTATGCCATTTGTGAATATTGATACAATTTATCCAGAACTGTATGTTATGTACTGAGCTTCAAGAATGTGTCCACAGCGTACCTTACTGGAAAAGAACAGAAATGTATATAGACTGTATACCTGTGCAAATGTATGTTTTAACAGTAGAAATTAGAACATACAGAGCTAACTTGCAAAACTTCAAGAAAATAAGTTGAAATTATTTTTTTTTACAATTCTGCTATAAAAGTTAGTTTCAATGCAGCAAGGATACATGATGTCTAGAACTAGGGTGCCTTCTGCATTGTTTAAGTGTTTTGTTGTTTTATGTCTTCAAGCAACTGTAAACATCTGAAGGCTGTGTATTTTTCACAAGGAGATGTCAAATGCTACAATGGGGGGGGGGGTTAGCTTGGGAACTGAAGTCAAGTGACAAAAGGTGATGTCATCCAAGCTAACCCAGCAGTAATACTTGATATTAATTTAAGAACTGTCTCAGAGAGAGACTGGGCATTTTATATTTTGTCTTGGACCAAGCAAGAACATCCACTAGTCATCATCTGCAATTGCCTTGCTGTAAGTAAGATTTAGGGTATAGTATCTATTTTAGATGTAGATAGGAATATAGTAAAGATTAGTTTAGATGTTTTCTGTATTTATATGAGATTGTCCTGCAATGTTGTTTTAAAATATTTCCTGTGATTTTGAACTCTGAAGTAACTGTGTTGGATTTACTGAGTATTGTCTTGTTCTTTTATTATTTATTATTAAGTATATTTAAACCTATCTTTGTGGTTAATATTTGTGAGACATATTTAAGCTCTTAGAGGACTGGCATATATGTTTGGTGACACTGTACAGGCCACTCCATGGTCAGACTAGCATTTGGATAATAGTAACATTACACAGTAGGATTGGTCTCCCTTTGTAAGAGCCTTATAGTAGCTGATAAGTAGGGGTTGGTGGCAGTGGAAACTACCTTATACTGTGGGCAGAAGGGGGCATAACTAGTAAACCTGTGCCAGCCTTCCCCAAGTGTGTGTGTGTGTGTGTGTGTGTGTGTGTGTGTGTGTGTGTGTGTGTGTGTGTGTGTGTGTGTGAGCTACTTGGGCAGGGAAATAAAGCACTGGCTGGACAGAGAGAGTGCTTGAGGTCTTGACTTGGCCCCTCAGCTGAGATCTTAATCCTATAGCTGTGCCAGTGGGGAGTCTTATTGGGGATTTGGAGAAAGAGGGGGAAACCAGCCCTAGACTGACTGTGATCTCTATGTGCTCTGAAGGGAAATTGCACTTTACTGTGTGTGTAATTGTAATCCTCCCAGTGTGTACGGCTCTAGCTGTTGCAAGTGGGATTGAGGCACCTTGATTACTGGGCCAATGCAGTGGTTTCACAGTATGGATCAAAGTTTAACTGGCCAATAATTGCTATTAATTTTGTATTGATGGTATTTTCTATTAATGTGTTTTGTTAGGGGGCAGAATTTTGAGACTGATATTAATCAGATTTAGACTTTTGGAAATACATTTGAATTGATTGGTTCTTTTTGGGTTTAGGAGCAATTGGCATTTATTTAGCCATTTCTGGATCAAGATGAAAGCTTCTTGTGTGATGGCTTCTAGGGAGGAAAGAGTAGAGGCTGAGCAGAACAAGGAGAAGTCGTCTGTATATTGAATGATGGGTGCAAGATTTGATTCTTTGCGCATGTTGTTGATAAAAGATGTTGAAAGGCATTGGACCAAGTATGGAGCCTTGGGGGACACCTATTGTGATAGGTAGGAAGGTAGGGTGGGAGTGAGTCCATTTAACAGACTGACTGCAATTGTTTAGGTAACTAGTAAACCATCTAATTGCAGGAGTGAGGCCAATTTGAAGACGCAGTTGATGTGAAACCGTATCGAAAGCTTTTGACATGTTGAAGAAAAGTGTGGAGACAATTTGACCTCAGTTTAACAGTATCAAGGAAATGTGGTAGGACTGTTTAGTGCTACAGTGGTATTGGCAGCCATGTTTGGTGGGAGAGAGTAATTGTTTTTTAAGTATAAAGGTTAAGAATTGTTAATGGATACAGTTTTCATTACTTTGGAGAGTGGAACGAGGATCGCTATGGGTGATAGTTTGAGAGCTGAGTGGATGTGCCAACTTTATGTACTGGAATTATGAAAAGAGGCTTTCCATAAGGCAGTGATGTAGTTTTTTGTTATGAATTTATTAAAGGGGATGGATACTGAGTACCTAATACTGTCAGCAGCTACGGTGAGCTATTCATCTGGTAGGCTGTCATGTGCCAGTGTTATGGGCTACAGTTTTTTAATGGATTATTCTACGGTATTTATCTGGATGTTTTTCAACTGAGTTGGAGTGTGGTGTTGTGGTCCATAAGGGTTAGAAGGGGTGGATAGAGATTATTATTTGAGGGAGTTGAGTAGGGGACATAAAATGAAGTGATTATTGAATTTATCTATAATGCCTTTTTTAGTGTCAGAGGGAAAGGGGTTTAAGTGGGCTTTCTGTTTGGTTTCAAGAGGTTGTTTATGTTTTTCCAAAGTCTTTTGGGAATTTTGTGTTAGTGGCCTGATTTGTGCAGAAAATTTTCTTTTATCAATACAAACTTGTATCTTGGTGCAGTTTCTGAGGCAGAGGTATGTCTCTGGATTTGTTTGGGTTTTATTTTTGTGCCAGTAATTTCCACTCTTTGTCCATATCTTTCATAAGAAGTTACGTTTGATGGGTTAGCTGGGAGACAGTGTTTATTTTCATTCTTTTATACCTTAGTGGGGTTTTCTGGTTTGTATGTTTAGGAAGAAGGTATTTGAAGTGGGAGACTGCTTTATCTAGTGGACTGTGTTTAAGGGACTCCCAGCTGCATTGTTTTAGCATGTCATTGAAAATAGATTTATCAAAGGTAGTTAGATTTCTTACAGAGTTAAAAAGCTGATGTTTACAGAGGCTTGTGGTCATCTCTGTTGATGTAGGTGTGGTGGTGATTGCTTAGAGTATCTGTCAGTGTGCCAGCTAGCTTGATTTTTTTCCAGGGTTGGTTGTTGGTGTACTATGTCTCAAAAAACAAGGATAAATTGTATTTTCACTTCAAGCTATATTACCTTTGAATACAAAGGCAACACTATGCATTTTCAATTTTAGTAAATATTTATTTTTCTAAAAATAAATTACTTCATGTGGATTATTTTTATATGTCAAAGGATTCTTTTGCATCAAGGAACAATTCAACGTGTTAATTTCTGCCAGAAATTCATGCAACGGCCTCTTCAAGTGGCATAGCTGGATATACCCCTGTCTACAGCCCAGTCTGTCTGGGTTCAAATAGCAGCACAGGTGACTGACTGACCGGCAGAGAGGATGGGTGTAACCATTCTAGGGGAGTGAACATGTGGGCAGGGCACACAGAGTAATAGGAGCTTCCTGGTGGAGGTTGGAGGAAGAGATTGGGCAACTTGCAGACAAGCACCATGTGGAACCATGCTGGCCCCAGCATCAAATATGATAACTGTCAAGGGGATAATTGAAGTCAATGGCAGACCATGCATGGACATGAGGCACTGGCATAGCTGCCAGGATGACTTCAGTGAAGAAAAAAAGAACACAAAAAATGCATACAGCAGGCCATAACACCTAGGGAGATAGTCCGTGTGTGTGTGTGTGTGTGTGTGTGTGTGTGTGTGTGTGTGTGTGTGTGTGTGTGTGTGTGTGTGTGTGTGTGTGTGTGTGTGTGTATAAGTAAACACACACACACACACACGTACTTAATAGTGTGTTAACATTATATGCACTGGAACTGTTATCTCAAGGTCTGATGCACGTTTCCTTTAGAAGGATGTGAAGTTGTGGCAATGATGTCTCATTTAGTGGACAGAGTCATTGTGTTTAACAAAGTAATTATTCATTTACTGGACCGAGTTACTGTGTTTAATAAAGTAGTTATTCATTTAGTGGATAGAGTTACTGTGTTTAATAAAGTAATTATGAAAGAAATGAGTTCTTTTTTTTTAATAAACTGCCAACATTTTTTTTTAAAAAAGATCAAAAAAAGCAGCCAAATTCTGACTCCCGTCGCTAGGACAAGTAACTTGAACACTCATAAAGTCGATGTATATATATATATATATATATATATATATATATATATATAGATAGATAGATAGATAGATATGCACCACTAAGTCAGGAGACAATTATTATTCATACCTTTTGTTAGACTTTTTTGTCTCAACAAACTATATTTAAATCCTAGACAATTTGCATTAATATGTAGTGGGACATGTCAAGTTCATACCTGTTTAATTAAGCAGCCCAGTGAAAGGGCTATATCATAGAATTAGGATGGTCCAATAACTGGATTCCTACTCCTAGGTATCCAACTTCAGCATTTTATTATTTTTAGACTTTTTTATGTCTCTGCATTTTTGATTTGCCTGAAGGAATGTTTATGCTGAGAATGATTAGCACTTTGCTATTTTTGGTATGCTTATCAGAAATAAAATAGTCTATAATAATGAATTAAATTACAGTAATCAAAGCAAAATCTACTTCTCTTCAAATGAGCAGTGTCCCTAAGCAATATCCTATTTAAAGAATGTTCTATGGCTATGTGAATTAAAAAGTAACCATGTTTGGAGTTGTGCCACATTTCTTTTAATCAATTAAACCACTGAAGTTAGAGTGACTTTCTATTTAAAACTCTAAACATTCTGCAAAAACTATATTTGTATTAGAAAAAAATATATAGAGTATAGTGATCAGAGATAGGCTGTAGCCTGGAACCATGAATATGAAACCCATTGCCTCATAGCTACATAATCTCCAGGATTCACGAAACTTGTGCCAGGTGCAGGTGTAGTGTTGGCGAGCGATCCAGGGACAAGCTGTTTCCACATGCACTACCTGCATACGCTACACCAGCACAGCTCCCAGCACCTGTATGCTAATTACCCCATTTGCAACAGTGTAGCATGCAAATGAAGGTATTTAGTGATCCAGGAAGTGGTGCAGGCATAGTGTAAGCATGCAGAAATGTAAACCGTAAAAATGTTTACATTTTTGCAAACAAAATCGGAGCCATGACAGCTGGCCAAATACATGTATTATATTGTTAATATATGCCAATGGCTAAATATATAGTCATTGGCATAAAAAAATGTACAAAATATAAAAATAACATTTAATTTTTTTTCGCACCATTGCGAACTTTAAGAGTAGGGTAGTGGTGCCCAAACGGGATCGCAAGGAAAATAGAAAAATATAGAATAAAATTGCAATAAACACATATCATGATTTCCCCATAATAGTCAATGGCAGGCATGTTACACCACACCATGGTGCAAGGGTTGCTAAGGGGCTGTGTCACTGTTATGCGCGGAATCTAGGAATTACTAGGCAATCTCATGAAATGAGAGGAGTTATAGTGAATCACAGATTCCCCGCTGGTGTAAGGATGCACCTTACAGCGTAGCGTTATAACACCGAGGTGTGCCCATGAGATAAAAATGACATCAAGAGAGGGGTGTGTCACCTTTGCTGTAAGCACATTGGAGCATTGCTAACCCGGTTTGCCCATAGCTAAGCAAAGCTGCAGGAAAGGGGTGTGTTGAACTGGCTTTAGCTTTGCTTAGCTGAGAGCACACAAGGTCATAGAGTATGCATGTGAACGGAGATTAAAACACGCTTAAACTTGGTAAACAGGTTTGCTCGTCTCGCACTGGAGCTGAAACAGGAAGGATATAGGAAAAAATAAGGAAATGCTGCAGCAGGGAAATTGGAGTACAAATGACTAATTAACACCTAGAAACCTACAGTGGGCCAATGACAACAGCTAACAAGGCTGCAAGCAGCAACCTGCAGAACAGGAAAGGGAAGGGGCTGTACTGCAAAGAAAACAGTAAAGTGTCACAGCAGAACAAAGCAGAATTGCATTATGTCAGCCATAAAACACATTTTGCAAAACTGGGTAGGGAAAGTACAAAACAAGAAAGCTGGCATGTGGATGCATGCCTGACAATGGGAGGGGATCCAGGTTTAAAAGGGAATTAAAGGGCAACAGATTAATCAAGACAGGCAAGCATAACTCCACACTACAGGCCTCACACTAGCGCCTACTCTGCTCACTGGGTGGTGACTTGATGTGTATGTGCGTGCAGTATATTGCACCTAGTACCTCCAGGTATTCTGCCACATGGTGGAAGAGACACATATTGCTAGCCAACTCCTCCTGCATTCGAGGGAAGTATATGTGCTCATTGGCATGTGGTAACATGGCATCCAGGAACTGGTGAAGTACCTTGGATGCTGATGCCTGTGAGATCCCCATTATATCCCCAGTTGGCCTTTGAAAGGTACCTGTGGCTAGTATTCTCAGGCTTACACATACCTTCGTATCCACTGGGATGGGTTCCCCTCTGTTTGTTTTGGCTCTGAGGCATGGCAGCCACAGCTCCACAAGTTGCTGCTTGCAGTACTCACTTTAAAACCCATAATTACGATACCCTGCAGCTGGAATTGCTCATACACAGCCAATGACATCAGCAGCATCCATAGCACAATAGTATAAAGTGTGAAAGTACCTCACACGCACTTGTGTATTCCCATACACTCTGCACCATTGGTGTATACATACGGGGAACTTTTAATATGTAGATGTTAGGGGCTGCCATAGCTTTGATCCACCAGCATTTGTTGGAGACTGAAGGTGGTGTGGAGGATGATGCTGACAACCACCTTAGGCACCAGAGGAGGAGAAGAGTGTTCAGACCCGGGGTAACCTACCAGGGGCTACATGATCTGGAGATAGTAGAGCATTACAGGGTGGACAGGGACACCCTACAGATACCCCTCCATCAACTGCCAGGTCGTGTGCAATGCCTAGGGCATTATCATGGATGTGTGTGCCTGGAAGCTATTACGACTCCCACATCTGGCATGCCTCACAGCTGTATCAGGTATTTGCCAGGGGGTCATCCCATATGGCCACCTGGTGGGGGATGCTGGCTATGCACTGGAACTGTGGATGATGACTCCCATCAGAAATGCACACACACACACATGCAAGAACGCCATAATGAGGCACTCGCACAAACCAGAATCATCATAGAGCATGTGTTTGGGATGCTTAAATCACGGTTCTGTTGCTTGGACATATCTGGTGGAGCCTTGCAGTACTCTCCAGGCACATGTACCCACATCTTCATAGCGTGTGCCATGCTACACAATATGATCCTGCGGATACAGCTGCAGCAGGTACAGAATGGTGAAGGCCTTCACAGCCCACCACCATTGCCAAGGGCCCCACAGGCACAGAGGTACTCAGACCACAAACACCCTGAGCCTGCCCCAGTAGGCAGATGGAGGCGTGCCCAGTATGCCCACACCTTGGCAAGGAGGGAATGTGTAGCACACACACTGACAGTGTAGGCACCTAGGGACTGACACCTTTCTCCACCTGCACACACAGTAAAAATGGATGGCACACACACAAGACTGCCTGTAAATTGTCATGTATAGGCAGTCTACTGTGTGCATCCAACATAGGCAGCCCTCAACTATTGCACACACAGCTGCTATTGGCACAAGGTAAGTCAACACCTGAACAGTAAATTAAGCTATCAGCATGTGCTGATACTGTATGTATAGGTTCATAGGTTCATAGGTAGGTACTTGGCTAACTGCCAGAGGGCATTCATAAGCCTAGCCAAAATGTGTCAGCTTTTGCCACCCCATTGATTAATTAACTGTCCCTCTGTGGAGCAGAGCCAATGGTGGGATCCCTGGGGTGTATCTACTGTTCCCCATCCACTCTTCAAGGTTTCTCTTGAAGAGTGTTAGTGAGGGGCTCTGTATAATATAATTAGGGATGTTGTTCCAAAGCATGAGGAGTTTCTGTGACAGGAATCTGTCCCTCCAGCATGTTCTAGTTTTTGTTGTGGCAAGGTTTAGCTCACTACAGCGTGTGGCTCACTGTGACATGAATTCTCATAGGTGGAGCATATCCATTAAGCCTGAGTTGGACATGTCTTTGTAGGCCAGCAGAGATCATCTCTGAGTAAACGAGATGCAACTGAGTAAAGCAGGAGTTTATTCAGTCTGGTTGCATAGGACATATGTTTGAGGCCAGTAATCCTCTTGGCGAGGTACGTTTGGGGTCCTTCCAGCTGTTGGAAGTGTCTTCTGAGGTACATCCCAAATGGGTTATTATACTCTATGATGGGACTCATGAGTGACAAGTAAAGGGGCACTATAACCTCAGTATGTCTAGATGCGAACCCTTTAGTAATCAGATGGCCTACATAAAAGGATGTCCTAACTACTTTGGAGATATGATTGTCAAAGGAGAGATCACTATCTGCCTTAGTCCCCAAATCCCCTATTACCTCGTATGTATTAAGGTGGCTGCCACTTATGTGTTAATATGTGGGTGTTTAGTTTTTCCCAAATGGAATGACTATGCATTTTGTGGCACTTAGCTTGAGGCCATGACTTTAACACCCTGTGTCGGTCTCTGTGCGGCCCTTTGAAGGATGTCTGTGTCAGCTGGACTGTCACTTATGGCTCCCAGTTTGCAGTCATTGCCAAACATGGTCTGCCGTAGTCCACCTGTGTTTGCCTGTACCTCTGAGAAGTATATGCCAAACAGTAGGGGTCCCAGGACTGAGTCCTGTGGGACACCAGTTGTGACTGGTTAAGAGTTGGACCTGGAGGCTGCTAGTCTTACCATGTGGGTTCTGTGTCTAAGCCTGTTGGCAACCCATCCTGTGATGTATGGGTTTATATACAGACTGGTGAGTTTATCAATAATACCCAAGTGGGGAATGGTTTCAAAAGCCTTGGCAAGGTCCAGGTAGTATGTGTGAACCACATCTCCCCTCATCTAACGCCTTGGTGACTGTCTGTAAGATGTCAAACAGGTTCAGTAGGCATGATCTGCACTCAACCAAGCTGACCTGTGTTGGGTCAAGTGTTTGGAGGTTACCAATGTCTTTGTTAATGAGTTCCATGATGATGCGCTCCATAGCTTTGCAGACCAGGCTAGTCAGGCTTATGGGGTGGTAGTCACCATGGTCAGTTGTGTTTCCACCTTGGTGGAGTGGAATAATCATTGCTATGCGCCACTGTATGGGCATGTCACCTGTGTAGAGGCTGAGGTTGAAAAGCTTAATTAGGTGGGGGGTTAGTTTGTCTTGTAGTGTTTGCAAGACACAGTCTGGGACACCATCTGCCTCCATCGATGCTGTGTTTTGCCTTTTGAGAGGGCTATTTCCACCTTTGTGTCTCGGATGTCTGGGATACTGTACTTTTCGGGTATTGCTGTGGGCTCTTTAGGGGGTGAAGTTTGCACTGAATGTATCTGCAAGAATGTTGGCGATATCAGTAGGTTCAGTATATTTTGTGCTATATTGCACAGGCACAGTGCAAATCTGTGAGTTACTACTTAGATCCTTGACATAGCCAAAGAAGGTTTTGTGGTTATCTTTCGAATTCTTGGCTATTTTCCTGTTGAAGTTAGGCTTGGATGATTTCATGAGGGACCTGTTTCTTACTAATACTGGTCACGGATGTTTGTCCTTCTTGGGATTTGCTGTTTTTCTGGACTACTGTCCTACTTCTGTTGTATAGCCTGTTTATTGCAGGGGTCCACCAGACTGGTGTCCTTGTCTTGGAGGAGCGAGTCTTGGTTTACCAGTGATGGCACAATCCATACATCCTTGTAGGTGCTTATAGAGTGCATTTATAAATCTTTCTGTATCTTGAGTAGTGTTTTCCCTTAGCATGGGGGCTGTGAAATTTCCCACCTCTGTCTTTAGTAGTGTGAAGTTAGCTGTAGGAAAGGTTTTCACTGTGGTTTCCTTAGGTGGGGGAGATGGTTGGGTGTGGAAATCATCAGTGAATAGTTCATGGTCAGATCTAACCAGTGACCAGTTTACCTCTGCTGTGGTGCACCTGTCGCCCATGTTGGTGAGCATCATTTCTAGTATGTTTCCACCTCTGGTTGGGGAGTTTATCATCTGATACAGGGCATTTGAGGTGATAAATTCCAGGAAATGCTAGGCCTGGAAGTGAGTACTTGAGTAAGTTTTCCAATTAATGGTAGGGTAGTTGAAATCAACCAATACCAGGGTGTTCGGTAGGACTGTCATGTTTTCCACTGTCTCCAGGTAGGTGGAGTGGTAGTCCTGGGTCATGGAGGGTGATCTGTAGCAGGCCACAGTTTGCATTGTAGTTGTGGCTGATGTTAGCTGCACATGGATGATCTCAGAGGTATCATGCTGCCTCACTAACCTGGAGGTGTAGGTATCCCTGATGAATATGGATACACCCCCTCCATGTCTGTGTCAGTCCATGTTCTGTGGCCGAAATGTGTGTTATGGCTTATAGTTCGGTAGTGCTGGTGTGCTCTCAGGAGCCTTAAAGCAGGTTTCAGTTACTGCACAGATGTTGACGTTGTCCATACTGAGGAGTGCTGTGAGTGCGTGCATTTTGTGATTACAACTCCTCGCGTTGAGTAGCATAACCCTCATTGATTTTTTGATTGTGCTGTTTACGGAGGTGGGATTCACCTTTGAGCCTTGCCTAAAAAGGCACCATGGGGCCTTGGCCAGTATTTGAAAGCCTAAGGCTGACAGATGCCAGCCGGTATGGCATTGTCGCGCACACGTTTCCAGCCGGTATGGCATTGTCGCGCGCACGTTTCCAGCCGGTATGGCGTTGTTGCGCGCACGTTTCCCATCTCTGCTTGATTCTCATCTCTCCTGCAGATAACCTGCTGCTAAGCAACAGAAAGCCTTAAACCGATACAAGTCTTCTAGCTTCCAAGATAGACTTTTGGAGTGATTAAGTATCAGTGTTCTGTATTTTCATGCTGTACTTAACTGTTTTCTGACTATATGGTGATTTCTCACTGTATATTGTGATCTGAAAGCTCTGTTTATTCACATATTATTTCTGTGATGGCCTGCTCTTTAGAGGTTCACAGATAGGTAGTAGGCTATCTGCCCTAGGGCATTTAGAAACATAGCTACAGTGTGTTGGCTTTCTCCACACCATTGATGAAGTAACTAAGCCTCTGTCAAGCATAGCCAATGAAGTGATTCCAGGCAGAGTTGCCGGAAGCTGTTGAAGACTGGGGTGGCGGAGGGTGATAGGGCCACTTAGTAATCTACAAAGGGCATGTTAACGTGAAAATTCAACACCATTCAATTTCCCCAACAGGTCTTGCAGCTATAAAACTGGAGTGTCTCCCCCTCCCCCTGGCTGTATGGTTCTGAGACACATGATCCCAGGGGTGTATATTCTGTTACCCATTCACACATCAAGGTTTCTCTTGAAGTGTGTCAGTGTGGGGCTATGCCTAATGTAGTCAGGAATTTAATTTATAGTCTCTCATTTCATTTGTTATGTTTTTATTTCAAGAGTAAGTGAAGCTCAGTGGGTTTGCGTGCCTCCACCCTTTGCTTAGCCTAGCTTACACATAGAAATCATCTAAATAGGAAATAGGCAGAAGCAATGTTAATGTCAATAGTGTAATGGTTACACCATTTGCATAGTATCTGTGCATTTGTGGTTCAAATCCCAATAAAGTCAAAGATGTTTTTCATGTTAAAAAGTATACCTTAACCCCAGCTTGTATATTTAAGTAGTATGCTTCAGTATAATAAACATTTGAAACACCCATATAAACCCATGTGTGCTGGAGAGTAAAGTCAACAGAGACTGTAATGTTATGCAAGCACATAGTGAGATGTCACTACACTGAAATATATATATCCTGAGTAGTTAGCAGATGTGACCGTGTTTGCGTGCACAGGTTATACGTTTTTAAATTTAATTTAATTGCTGCTTTAATGTCACACAAACACTTTTAAACATGCTTACAACTGCTTAAATGAGCCTTATTCTGTAGTAAAAAACATTTTTAAAGCATTGCAGGTCTTGAACCCTGGACAATGCACACCATATTCATGGGACTTACCACTAAGCCATCTGAGCTGTATACATGTTTTGTGGTTTTTAGACTACATCTTTTACTATAGGCATTCTGCACTACTGACCACAAATGGGACAGTCACTTTGTGTACATATGTACAGTACATTGTAATGTACTGTAGTTTGTGAATCAACATACAAGTCTACATATGTATAACTGTTAAAAATTAATACTATATATATATATATATATATATATATATATGCATTTCACTGATGTGTGCACACACACACACATATATATATATATATATATATATATATATATATATATATATATATATATATATATATATATATATATATATATATATACACACAGTTACATCAATTATCATATATATAAACATCTTTGAACACACTTCGTGACACAGAAGCAATCCAAAGGAATTGAAGTGTACACAAAACACATGCAGCTCTGGTATTATAACTATTAATATTAACCTAATTCACCATAGAAGGGATGGTTGTTGTGTATGTGAAGATTGGGGTGGGGGGAGGAATGATGGGTAATGAAATCATGCATCAAGGAGAGCCTGGGTTGGATGTCCAATAAGTGAACCGGAGGGGTATACATGGAGTATGGGGACAATATAAAAAGGGCACAAAACAAGAACCATTCTCATCCATAATACACCCTGTCATGTCACATTGCAACACCTAATTTCACAAACATATGAACATTAACATGTATCAGACATATGTACACTAACTGACTGTCACATTTGTTTTCAGTAGTGAGGAATGCCCGTAGCAAAATGTATATTCTAAAAGCCATAACATTTGTACATATCTCAGATGCCTTAGTGGTAAAGTCAGCGACTGTGGTGTTCATGGTCCTGGGTTCAAGGGCTGTTAATTTATTTTGATGACCAGAATAAGGGCTGTTGGATGCAGGTTGATTAAGGCACTTTTAAGCAGTTGTAAGCAGTTTTCCATGGGTTTGCATGATGGTAAGTGGCGCTTAAATACGGTTAAATGGATAAGGGCTTCACAGGTGTAACCTTTGCTTACTGTCACACAGACCACGGGCAAACTTGCTTACAACTGCTTAAATGTGCATTAATCACACTTTCCCTGCCAGTGCGTGCTCTGAGAGGTAAAATAATAACCACTTCCACGATTAGAACCCACAACCATGTACAACATCCACAGAGTAACCTACCAGTAAGCTACCTGAGATGTACCTACGCCAGTTTTGTATGCAGACAGGTTAAAACACAAAAGGGAGGATTGTGTGGAAATAGGACAAACCGCCATGTACCCAATGAAAGGTGTATGCTATATATATATATATATATATATATATATATATATATATATATATATATATATATATATATATATATATATATATATATATATAGAGAGAGAGAGAGAGAGATACATGTCGATATATAGAGATATACATATATGTAGATTTATAGATAGATTAAAAACATCTACACATCTATGGAGGTACATATAAATGTATGCAATAATATATATATATATATATATATATATATATATATATATATATATATATATATA
Source organism: Protopterus annectens (assembly GCF_019279795.1). Lineage (NCBI taxonomy): Eukaryota > Metazoa > Chordata > Ceratodontiformes > Protopteridae > Protopterus > Protopterus annectens. Next base: position 103,376,857 of record NC_056746.1, read on the forward strand.
TATATATATATATATATATATATACATACACACACACACACATACATACATGTGTGTATACAGCATCTGAAGTGTTCAAATCTGAGTATAACATGGACTATAGCAATCACACATTCTGCCACCCCCAAAAAATATGAACATAACATATGAAGAGTATATGCCAATACACTATTACAAATATGTTCTATGGACATGAACCACATAGGGTTAGTCACCAACACAAGAACAATGACTGCAAATATCCATGACAGAAATACACAGACATCTTTCATTTAGCAAAACTTTATTACATTCTGATGTATTGACAAACGGATTCAAGGACTAACATTACCTGCATGCTATACAGGAAAGGTTTAGGAGACATGATAGGTGTTCACATAGGGAAAGAACCCCTACACACATATAGAATATGTATAAAAGCAGTTCCTTCACACCTACATCTGCTATGTACACCCACCAACATCTCCCCCACACCCAAACTAATTACAACAATACACACTGTCATACCATAACCAATTATTCACCCACTGTACGACATCTGCTGAAACCTTGACATACCTGGACAGAGCCACACTAATATGCCCCTATGTGTAATAGCTGCTGTTATACAATGGAACAGCTGCTGATGTTACAGGGTTTGTTTGAACAAATCCTGTTTCAGAGGGTTGAAAAGTAATTAGACCAGGAAGTGTTACCAATTACTGATTATCAGGACAGTATGATACACATTAACACCAAACTAAAGATGTCTGGTGTGCACACTGTAAACCCCCTAACATTATATGCATAGCCATACAGTCTTGAGCTGCTCAAACATCCTGGCCAGACTGAAACATATGTAAAAGTATTAGGTACAGACAAACCCTGCAGAAGTAGCAATGTTCAGAAATATAACAGCAGTACTCACATTTAAACCAAATCTTCTAGACATTACACACAATATATTTGTGTTTGTCTCCATACAGCTGTTGCAATAGATTTCAGACAACACTTTCAGGCTGTCTTCCTCACAAGTAAGGCAAAGGGACAACGCCCAAGTGGAGTACTCAATTATACTCCACTGTTGCCATGGTATTGGCTAATGGAGTAGTTGCACAGCTGATGTGCAACTACTTTGGAACACCAATTGGTGATCAGGATAGCACATGTTGCTGATCTCTAACTATAAAAGGATGGCTTGTCACACATGCAAACCATCTGTATATACCTGCAGAACAGTACAAAATACCAAACAGAAGATTGAAACACAAACCAAAAAAGATTAAAATACCAGTCAATAACATCTCCAATTGCCAATAAGGTATGTATAACTTTTAGTATGTCTGTGTATGTAGTACCTGTTCTGTAATAATTACAGTGTAATCAATGCATATAGTGTAAATAGCTATCTTGTAGTGATGTATTGTTGAGCAATAGTAATGACTGTGGTATTCTATGTGTGTACTGCTATAGGTTAGAAGGCAAACTCCTCATTCACCACAAAGGATGATATATATGGGCTTGGAATTCACCATTTCCTTTCCAGCCACTGTCAGTGTCAGGGTTGGTCCAACAAGTATGTGCTATAACAGGGGATAGTATATGCTGATATATTGTAACAGTAGACATGAGGGCCCATCTCTATACTGGAAGAATGCAAAGTTCCTGTAATCACGGCTGCACAGGTAAAAAACACACTCTCCAAAGCCAAGAACACAGCATCCATGGGACCTGACGATATCCCAGGCTGCGTTCTACTTGAACTACAGAATGAACTGGCACCCTACCTAAGTACCATGTTCAGTCATAGCCTCACCTCAGGCTTTGTGCCCACTGAATGGCACACCGCAATGGTTATCCCACTCCACAAAGGGGGAGCCACGACAGACCCCGGGAACTACCACCCCATTAGCCTGATGAGCCTGGTCTGCAAGGCCATGGAATGTATCATCATGGAACTCATAAACGAAGACATTGGTAATCTCCAAACTCTGGACCCTATCCAGTTCGGGTTTGTAAAAGGAAGATCATGTCTCCTAAACCTGATTGACTTCTTTGAAGCAGTCATCAAAGCCATAGATGAGGATAAGGTGGTTCACACAGCTTATCTAGATCTCGCCAAGGCTTTCTACACCATCCCCCTCTCTGGAATTATAGATAAGCTCACTAAACTAGGTATAAATCCCTATGCCACAAGATGGGTTGCCAACTGGCTCATGGACAGAACCCACACTGTGAAAGTAGCAGACACCAAATCCGACTTCAGAACAGTGGCAAGTGGAGTACCACAGGGTTCAGTCCTGGGTCCTCTCCTGTTTGGTATCTACTTCTCTGAAGTACAGACTAATACAGAAGGTCTTTGGCTAAAAAAGTTTGCAGATTACTGCAAACTAGGAGCCATAATCGAAACTCCTAATGATGTGGACATACTACAAAAGGGCCTCACTGAGACAGATGCCTGGTGTCAAAGCCATGGCCTGAAGCTCAATGCCAAAAAGTGTATTGTCATCCCCTTTGGTAAAAACTCTGTACCCATGAACTACCACATAGCTAGTAGTCTACTTAATGCCAAAAATGTGATGAGACCTTGGGACACAGGTGGACAGTAGTCTCTCCTTTGATAATCACATCACCACAGTGGTCAGGAAATCCTTCTACGTGGTGCACCTCATCACAAAAGGTTTCTCATCCAGAAAAAAAGAGGTCATTGTTCCCCTCTACTCATCACTCATTAGACCCATTATAGAGAACAACGGTCCTTTTGGTATGTACCTCACAAGACATCTACAACAACTGGAAAGGCCACAGAAATACCTCACAAAGAGGATTACTGGCCTCAAACAGATGCCCTACGCAGACCGTCTCAAAAAACTCCAGCTTTACTCTGTCTCACATCACCTACTCAGAGGCAATCTCTGCCTAACATACAAAGCTATGTCAAACCCAGAGCTGTTGGACATGCTCCACTTAAAGAAATCCCAATCCCTTTGAGCTACATGCTCTAGGGACCTAAACCTTGTCACCACAATAAACAGAACATGCTGGAGGGATAGATTCCTGTCCCAGAGACTTCCCATACTCTGGAACAGACTACCTATCTATGTCAAACAGAGCTCCTCGTTAGCAATCTTCAAGAAAAATCTTGATGATTGGATGGGAGATAGGAAATTCACCCCGGGGATCACTTCTGTGGCTCTGCTCGACAGAGGCACAGGAAAATAACTTTCTTGGGTGGCGAAAGCCAGGGTACATTTCTGGCTAGGCTTATATAGGCCCTAGGGCCAATAGCCTAGTACCCTCCTATGAACCTATGAACCTATGTATTAGTGAGATGAACATGTCAAAGGTGGGCTTACTTTGCAAATATGATTTGCATTGTGGGATATTGTGCCAATAATTGTGTAATGTACAGTATTCTAGGCATATCTGCATTCGATTTTACATAGCATTTGTGTTATGTTCTGCAAACATTAGTTATGTCTATTGACAATTACAATACTCAATAACAGGATACATATGAATTGTATTCATATGACAGTTTAGCAGCATGATAGCAAAGACAATTGGAAGAGCTAGGTAACTATCCATGCACATAAGACATGTAATATCCACCTCTCTAGTATCGTTTGCAAGCAATAACAGCTGTGCATGTGTACATGTTACGCAAATGTGTAGTGACCCTTGTTACAGGGCTTGGCCAAATGGCTATGTGCACACCTACATAGAGTGGATATTGAGAGTAGAGACACACTGGTTGAACTTTCAGGTTTGTGTAGCCTAACCTCACATTGCCATCCTAACAGCCGCTTGCAAATACTGTATGTAAGGTTGTGCACAGTACTGGTAATGAAACAAGTTGCATGTCATCTTTAACTCCAGTGTAACATCTGCAGTAGGAGTGTAAGATGTAGGAGACAGCTGCCCATGTGTAATAGCCGCATCATAGGTGATGGCTCACACTATCTGATTATATCCTGATCATGTTGATAGTGGCAGCAGAGTCTATTGATACTTGACTCTGTTTGGGGAGTGGGTGTCTGTGCCCAACAGAGCTAATGGTTCTGGTGGATATGTGAGTATATACCCAGAAAAGGATACATATCTGTTGACACTTGCATCATCTGTGATCAACTATCAGGATGTGTGATGTGCTCCTCAGATGAGGATTGCTGCTAAAGTTAGCTACTATGTTTCTGGAATAGCCAGTGTTGTCACGTCCATAACACAAATATTTACATGCGAGCATCGCTGTCTAAAACATCTTCATAAGCAATAAGTAAACTAAATACAGTACTTGGTACTTGTAGTACTGAATGCTCACACAGGCATGTCCACTAGTCAGCTACTGGTGTTTACTAATGTCAACTTTGTGTATGTGGCCATCCTGGGGGAATGTAATCTCTATGCCATGTACACTGCCAAACCCACCTAACACCACACCCCACACATTGTCTGGGATGCAGCTACAGAGGTAAGCTGGAAGGCAGTCCAGTCTACAGCCATGACTGGAATGGACAGTCATGAGGTGTAGGTTAACACATGCATCTCATCACCACACTCAACACATACCCTTACCAAAACACAGTAAGGACACCCACACATACCACCAGAAATCATACACATTCACAGAGGCTTCTAAGTATCTGGCCAAGCAAGAGACCTCCCAAGCTGGAATAGACAGATGACAAAATACACAAACTGTATGACATAGTTTGCCAAATTGTGCCACTCCTCAGAACATGTGGCCAGAAGCATGCCCTACAGTACTCATTTGTGAATGCAAACTCTAGCACTATGTTACACACCAAGCTATACGAGGGCAAACATACTGTCAGCTGCCTGGCTGCCATGATTAGCCACATACCCATACATTCAGACCACCTTTTGAACTATACACATGGCTCTGGCATATTCCATGTTGTTGTGCAGGACCTGTGATGCAGTAGCCTGGACTGCATGGAAACACACATGTAGGAACTGTCAGGTCTTGTAGCCCATGCAGGTATGTCCTAAGGCCTGGGTAGCATTCTGCCATTGGCCAGAATGATACTGCAGTACAGGGACAAAAGGATTGTATTCCACAATTGTCTAATGTACTGGTGTAATTCAAAGGGTATCCAGTATCTCTCTGCCTGGGATAACATGGTTGACAGACCATGATGCTTTGCCAGACAGGGCCTGCACCTGTCACCCCTGGGAATCTGGATACTGGCTAGTGCCTTCATCATGCAAAGTTCAAGTGAAAGTCCACTGCTGTAACAGGGACAGCCAAGCAATAAACTGTGGGTTTCGCTACTCAATGATACATTTCAGAAACTCAATATGGACTCACTTACGTCAATGCTATCATGGAGAACATATCTGTGCAGTGGCTGAGACATGTTTCAATGCTCTGGAGAGCACACCTGCATGACCATGTTATAACACATACCTCACCTCTTACCCATTATCCTTTATTGGAACACACGGGCCGCAGGTGTGTCCATATTCCTGAAGGATCTGTACACACCCACGCTAGTTGCACTTGCATAACATCAGATGCATTATGCTGTGCAACTACCTTTGTGCCAAAGTGGAATCCAAATTGCACCTTGTGACAGATCACCCACCATGCCTCAGAATTCCCAACTGTCATATTGTGCTGTAATGGCGAATATTAGGTTTGAGACAGAAAATCATAATAATGGCTACTCTCATCTATCCCATTATGAACTGGGAAGACTCCTCATGTACCAACACCTGTGCTCAATGCATGTTGGATTTCATTAACCCCAATGACCTGGATCACCATAGTCACACAAGCAGAGCTAACAATATGCTACACATAGTCTCCAATACCAATGTTATGCTTCTTAAGAGTGAAGTGGTGACTGTCATGGCACCCATGCAGATGGACAATGCATGTGCAAATGCTGAATCCTACACAAATGCTATTTAAGCACTTACATAAGTGCAGTGATTGTGCTATTGAAACAGAGCCAAGATTCAACCAAACACAAACAGGAAGGTAAACTGGTGGTACTCTGCCTTAAACTGTACCACAGAAGGTAGAAAATGTTTCAAGAGTGAACACACATGAGTGGAGGTGATCCCTGGTCAGACTCAGTAAGATGTAGATACACCATATAAAACCACACAAAGCTACTGTGAAACTAATCAGCCACATATTATGAGGTGAAACACAGAGCATTATATAGCTGTGTCATGAATCGCAATGGCAACAACAAGACCTGCCGTGCTTCACAGCACTATGGCATGAGAAGTACTGCACCTACAGAAATAGCACTTGTTCATCCAGATAGGGTCTTTGATAACCTAAACCTACTCTCACCTCCCCCCCAACAGGTACACATATTTATATATTCATGTACACTACAGAGTCCCTGTAATAACAACTATGCAGGTACAAGCTGCACTCTCTAAAGCCATACATACAGCCTGCATGGGACCTGTCAACATCCCAGGATGTATTTTACACAACTGTCAGAACAATTTGCTCTCCACATACACATCATGTTCAATCATAGCTTCATGTCAGACTGTGTACACACTGAATGGTGCACAGCAACAGTTATCACACCCCACAAAGGGGAAGACACCACTGATAATGGGAAATAGTGCACTACTACCCTGCTGAGTCTGGTCTGTAAGGCCATGAACCTTGATCAACGTATCTGATGTAGTCAGTACAGATGTAGATGACAGTAAGGTTGATTCGCACAGCATATCTTGACCTTGCCAGGTCTTAGGACACCATCACCCATACTGTGTTCCAGCTACACTCAGTAAACTAGATGTATATTTTTATGTCATAGAATTGGTTGGCAACTGAACCGCTGGCACAACCAACACTACAAAAGGTGTCTGACTAATACATGCACATCAAACCAGTGCCAGCCACAGTAATACAGGGTTCATTCCTGGTACTCCCCCTGTTTGTTATCTATACCACACAGACTAACACAGAAGGCATCAGCCTATTGATGTTTGTAAATAACTATGAACTAGGAGCAATAGTGACTCAATGTGTGCTGCGTTCAACATACAGAAGGGCCTTTGTGGGTCAGATGTGTGGTGTGTGACGTAGGGCCACAATATGACAGCTAAGTATTGCATTGTCATCCCCTATGTTAAAAACCCTGTACCCATGAACTACCACCTAGGCAGCGGTCAACGTAATGGAAACTGTGTGTGTATGGGATGCAGCTGGACAGTAGTCTTTCCTTTGATAGTCACTTCACCACACCAGTCAGGTAGTTGTAAGTTGCACCCCTAATCATGAGAGGTTGCCATCCATGAATATAGAGATTATTGTTCAGTCATACTCAGCACTCAAGTGACCCATAATAGATCATATATTTCCTTTAAGGGTTATTGGCCATGTTCAGATGGCCTACACCAGCCTTCCCAAACCCTAGCTCCACTATGTAGCATGATGCCTACCCTGAATAAAGCCATGTCCAAACCAGAGATGTTGGACATGCTACACTTACACATCTTGATTTCAAATAAACACATACTTCATTGCGGACCAATTACAATATTTTAGATCAGCTATAAAATTTTGCTATAAAAGTTTGGGAAGGCTGGTGTAGGCCATCTGAACATGGCCAATAACCCTTAAAGGAAATATGTGATCTATTATGGGTCACTTGAGTGCTGAGTATGACTGAACAATGATCTCTATATTCATGGATGGCAACCTCTCATTAGACACAAAATCAACCTAACCTTACCTGCCACACTTATAACACTAAGAACAAAAAAGACTTTTAACTCAGAACATTTTATAGCTGATCTAAAATATTGTAATTGGTCCGCATTGAAATATCTTCCCCTTAATGAAGCAGTAGATTACTTTAACTCTACATTCTTATCAATTCTAGACCAACATGCCCCAACTCGTACCATCAGAACCAAATCAAAAGTAGCACCCTGGCTAACTAATAATACTAGGCATAAAATCACTATTAGAAATAAATCATGGTCAAAATGGCGCACCACTAAAAATCAAACTGATCGCCAAAAATTTAGAGAGCTTAGAAACAGCACTAAAAGAGCTATCCTGACAGATAAAAAAAACTATTACCTCCAGCTGCAGAACATCACTAATAAGGAACCTAAAAAATTCTGGGCCAGTATTAATAATCTTCTGTCTCCAGGTCACTCCATTACACCTAATCCCCAGGACTCTAACCCAGAAGACCCTAAACAAACTGCAAATGACTTCAACTCATTCTTCACAAACACTATCCAAACACTTGCTAGTCATCTATCTCCTGATATCTCAAATCTTCCTCCATCCACATTAAATCCACCTCCTACACTCCAATTACAACCAGTCTCTACCTCCTTTATCACATCATTGCTCCCAAAGTTAAAACCCACCACTCCCTCTGCAGACAAACTGCCTGCAGAATTCTTACAGATAGGTGCCAAAGCCTTAGCCTACCCTATTTCCATCCTGATCAATAGATCTATAAAGGAAGGAATCTTCCCCTCTATCTGGAAAATATCTCATATCATCCCACTACATAAAGGGGGAAACTCTAATGATTTCTCTAACTTTCGTCCAGTAGCTCTCCTCTCACCAATCGCCAAAATCATGGAAAAATGTATTCACAAACAAGTACTAAATCACCTTCTCAACAACAACTTACTTTCTAACTGTCAGCATGGTTTCAGACCCTCACACAGTACCACTACTGCTTTACTCTCCTTCACTAACTCCATTAACACTAACCGTAACAACAACTATCTATCTTCCTCTGTCTTCATCGACCTATCCAAAGCTTTTGATATGGTGAATCATAAACTTTTACTACATATCCTACAATCACTGGCTCTTGATCATCTTGCCTTGTCCTGGTTTGCATCTTACCTAGAAAATCGTCAGCAGGCAGTACTTTGGAAAAACTCACTTTCTAATCTTCTACCTATCTCCTTAGGCGTACCTCAAGGCTCTATCCTAGGCTCTTTGCTATTTTCTATCTTTATTAATGACCTTCAGTCTGCTATCCCATATACTACCTGCATACAATATGCAGACGACTCAACTATAATCTGCACTGCTAACTCTCAAACAGAACTCCAGTCACTTACTCAAAAAGCTTTCAGTGCTGTAGAGGTTCTCTTACCGCTGTCTACTCCTCAACCCCAAGAAAACAAAACTATTACTTTTTTCACCTACTCGTAAATCTACTCCACCTTACTTTACTCTTACGTCCACTGATGGAACACTCATCTCTCCTGACTTAACCGCAAAACTATTAGGGATAACTATTGATAATAACCTCAACTTTGACTCTCACATCAATAACACCATAAAATTAGTTAATAAAAAATAGGATCCCTTTATAGAATCAAACCTTTCCTAACACCCACAGCAAGGTCCACCATTGCTAGATCTCACCTAATCTCCACTCTTCTCTATGCTTCCCCCATTTACACTAATCTTTCCAAAAACAACATGAAGAAACTAGAAACATCCTATCATAACATAGCTCGATTCGCTGTTGGATCTCCTTTTAGAACTCATCACTGCTTGAACCTAAAAGAACTAGGCTGGATTGAACTTCCTAACCAACTTGTACTTCAACAGATCTTAATTGCTTATAAGATTCTATATCAGCCAACCAACACACCAACACTTACTAGCCTTATATCTCCATACAGCAACCTGCAACAACTTCGTTCCTCAAATAAACTTCTGATTAATATTACCAAACCTAACAATAATGCAGGTGTCAGTTTATTCTCCAACTCTGTTGGAAAAACATGGAATAAACTACCCTCTGATATCACTTCTTTAACCTCTTTCCAACTTTTCAAATATCAACTAAAGATTTATCTCAATAAACACTGGCTTTGCTCCTGCACTAATCCAGACTAATGCCAACTCTTCTCTCTACCATTACCCTTGTTAACACAAAAAAAAAAAAAAAAAAAAAAAAAAAAAAAATTAGTTTTTATATTATCTGGTTAACTTGCTATGATGTAATGTGTAATTTTATGCCAATGTATTTTTTTATCTGATTGTATTAATTGTTTTTATTTGCTATCTTTCTTATGTAACCATTTATGCCTTTTTGTAAAAGTGTACAACTGATGGAGCTTTTCTCCCCGGGCCTCTACTGAAAACGGACATATATCCAGTTGGACTGTAAAATAAAAATAAATAAATTCATGGACATCCACCTTTCTAGTACAAGGATCATAACATGCCTGACAGATCCCTGTCCCATACACTTTACATACTCCTGCCATACTATGCATCCCTGTCCAGCAAAGTTGCACACTGCCCATCTTTCAGACATGGTGTGATGACCTCATGGCAAATATATAAGTAACCCTGTGGATCAGTTCTGTGGCACTGCTTGAACTGGCCACTGAAAGTTACCTGTCTGTTGGCTACAGCTAGGTAACCTTTCAGCCTAGGCTCATAAATGGCCCAGGGCATGTAGCCTACTAGTTCACTATGACCATACATGCTATAGTTGATATCCAACCCTGCAAATACCATCAAGCTAGCCATTGTCCCATGAGTTTCACATGTGCAACACAGGTAATACATGGCAGGATGCTATACTGCTGTACAGTACCATGTAGATGTATATGGCAAAACACATACATGTAAAACTTTCTGTGAGCAAATCTGCAGGGTCACAGGTCATGTCCCTTAAGGCTGTGTATGACTATATATGTGACATATACACAGCATTAAGATCTCTTGCATTAATGTGAACACATCCAGGCATGTGCTGATAGGTAAAAACACCAGTACAGGCAAACAGACATGCCCACATCAAGACATCTACATGGAGTATGAGTAATGTCATCACTTGACACACACATATATGGTGATAACATCAAATCACCAGTAAGTGTCAAATGTGTGTGAGTTAAACATGTCAGTGGTGTTAGTGTCATGCAGATTTGCAAAGACATATTTGTAATCATAATAAATGTGATACACATGTATGTGCAGTTGTACTTCTGTACTTCTCTGTGAGTTACTGTGACCTGTCTCAATCATTATGTCTTCCAGGTATGCCACGTGCCAGGCTGCCACTGTACATTTGCATGGAGGATGAGGTCCTCATTCCATACCTCCTTGACAACCATGAAACACTCTTCAGCCATGTGCCACAGGATGCACAGCACTGGGATGCCCAGTGGGAGGAACTTCATAGGAGGGTAAATGATGTTGGTGGCCACAATCACACGTATCAGCAGGTGCGCTGACACTGCACCGACCTTATTAGATGGGCTAAACAGCATGCAAACACAATCACCAGGGAACAAGCTGCAACAGGTGGGGAGCAACTCACCCAGCCCCCACTTACATGTACTGAGGAGCTACTGGCCAACCTGAGGACACCTGCAGAACTCCATCCACAAGCTTTAACTGGTATTGTGTAGGTGGGTGTCTCACAACCACTGAGTTAGGAGTTGCCTGGTAAGTCACTACTGCGCATATAACACAACTATATTTAATATAGTTACATGTGTTACTATACAATATTTAACATAACATCATATGCAAGGCATGTATGCTCACATGCCACATACTATAGTTTGCTACTCTATGTATGCACAGATGTGCATACCCCATAGTATAGTATATTGTACTGGCTTATGTGTTAACATGCACATTTCACCCTATAGCTATCACACAGGTGTGGATAATGATCTTACTGATGTGACACTCCTATTTAGGTACCTCTGGCATTTCACAACGACAGCAGCCTGTTGCTGGTAAGATTGTTATTATTTATCAGGCTTGATAATGCACAGATCATATTAATTGCATGCTATCTGCCATGTGGCCATTTAACACACATACACATAATGTATGATGGTCCTGTTAATATATACAGGTCAGACCTGCAATGCATCACAGTGGTTACCCATGTGGAATAATTGAAGAGTATATGAAACACCTACACTAAACCTTACAAACTGTCATTGCCGGATGTGTGGACAGCTGTAAATACAATGGTGGAGGTGTGGTTCACTGTAGGGACATGTACTACAAATCAGCATTACACATGTGGGGAATACAAACAGTACTATACAGACAGCATATGTGTGCAAACACTCTAAATGTTTTGGATCTGGAGTATGACCAGCCCACAGGATTCAACCTTGTGGATTATACCCTTGCTATGAATGTCACACAATGGCATGTGCTATCTGACATATCCATGACATTTTGTGGGCTGACTGCAACACTGGTTAACTATCCTGCAAAACATGATATCTCACATCCCAAACATACCACTCTTTGTCTGCATAACGCTGTCCTCAGTGGAACATATGACATCTACGGGTGTATGTCATGTGGGACAACACTGACATATGAAATAGATGCCCATCACAACCATTGGACAACACATGTTTACACATGGCCATGGAGGATGGCAAGAGACATGAAGCAACATACACAGCAGAAGGGATGTACATGTGTATACACCCTGTTGTACATTGGCTTGACACAATACAACTATGGCATTTCTGTAATGGTGACATTGCAGATGTGACACACTAAACATCATACAGGCCTGTGCACAGCTTGTGTAGGCATGACATAAAACCACCACAAAACATGTCTCGAACATCTTGAGTGTGCCACGACATGAAAGCTTTCACCTATGCAGTATCCAAATACATACATGTTTTTCACAACATACACATACAACCACATCAGACCACAGATACAGTACATTCACCTTGATGGTGTCAGACATCACTGTCATGGTTGCTCCTCATGTGTGTGAGGTACACAGATGGCATGTGGGACATGGAGTACTGCTAAGTTAGCCATGTCTGAGCATAGTTGCCAGGCATCTGCAATATGGTTGCAGATGTGCAGGGGTGTCATCTGTATACCCTTCAGTGGCCTGCGTCACACACTCCACATTAGAGTTTAGTGTGTATACACCTCAGTGACGTGGGTCACATTCCACATTAGATATGTATTGTATCTGAACACAGTCATGGCTATGAATTGTGTCTGTAACTCACACTGTATAGCAATAGTGAAGCCATATGATGCCCTGCAATGGCTATGCATATCAGCTCAATGTGCAATATGTCACTGTATATCTGTAGGGCAGACTGACAACACTGTGTCAGCTGAAGATCCATGTTAGTATAACACATACCTGCATTGGGACACCAATACTCATTGTTTATTTGAAAGGGCACCATTGTGTTAAACATGTATGTATGTCATTCAACACTTCAGCAGAAGACATGTCATATTCCACACATCAGGCTGGTGTACTGTTAACCTGTGCTGGTCTATGGCAACATTGCAAAGTAGGGACAGCCATGTCAAACATGTGTGTACAGCCACATGCACATTGTCTGTAGACTCAGCTCAGGGATAAGCAAAATAATGCTGAACAGACATGCACTGCTTTGGGGGAAATATGCAAGCTAGGGCTCAGGCAAACATAGTATTCACTCAACATACCCTTCTGCTCATGTTCTCCTCACACATAGGGGCACTGGCCAACACAAAGCATTAGCGGCAGATGTACACAGGTCAGCGATGGTCTTTTAAAATTTGGGGTATGTTGCACAAAACATGGCAGTGCAGTGCAACGGTGCATAGTGCATGCATTGTGTTTCAGGTTTGGGGCATAACGTACTAACACAAATGGTGCAACACAGGGATGTATGCTAACTACTATTATAATTGTGTAAGGTGCATGCCTTCTGCTATAACACATGCATGCTGTTGTGTGCAACTCAGGGATGTATGATAACTATCACTATAATTGTCTAAGCTGAATGCCTTCTGCTATATCACATGCATGTTGCATGTCGTTGGGTGGCATATCATGTGTCTGTCTGTGTTTGTCTGTATCTGCCTATGTGTCTGTCTCTGTGTGCCTGTCTCTGTGTGTCTGTACTGTGATGTATAACTTGTAATGTACAGCTCTTGTCTGCCCCTCACAGGTGTTGATGTAGGTGCGTTGACCTCCTGCGGTCCACCTGATGTTAGTGTCTCCACAGACTCTAGCATTGATGATGAAAGTATGACTGAGGCACAGGCAGGGTTGTCAGGGGCTGAATCTGTGCCATTGGTTGCCATTTCACCTGTATACCCCTCATCCCCACACACAGTTCATATGCCTACATGTACCCCATCACCAGTGACCATAGAGGAAGGACAGTTGGCAGGTGGTAGCATGGAACAGGAATGTGTGGAGACTATGGAAGGTGTGCCTGCACACCATGATCCCAGCCAACTGACTGGTGATGCCCCACACAGGAATGTGCCCAGGGCTGCTCATAGGAGATCGTCTGGCCAACATGCACCTGCAAGACATAGCATATCAGCTGGTGTCACCAGACGCATGTTTCAGGCTGTAATGGAGGCACAAGCACATGTTGAATGGCACAGCAGAGAAGGTCTGAGGCTTCAGTGGGTTGCTGTCCATTCTTTAACTGACAACATCCAGGCAATTGCAAATGCTCGCCATCATCTTGCAGATGTTTTGGATAGATGATTGGGTGACATGGTGGGAGTCCTTGACCGTGGCATGTCAATCCTTGAGTGTGGAATGTCTGTGCTAGAACATCTGGTGGGATTAAGGCGTCGGCATGTGGACGTAGACCAGCTACATCAACTGTTGAAGGGCTACGTGAACATGCTACTTTACATACCCGCTCCCATAGTGGCAGTAGCAGCAGCAGTGCAGCTGGTGCTGTGCTGTCCACACCAGGACACAGCAGGCCATGTGCACATGGTCCTGGATGGTCCCAACAGGGACATGGTTCCAGTGGACATGTGTCATCAGACAGTACCCAATCTGGACCTCTGCCTGGTAGTGGCCGTGCAACCCCTGGTGGGCACAGGTCACGTGGCCATTGCTGGACACCGTGAACTGTAAAACCTGCCCTGTACAATCTGCAGCTGTCAATAATACCCCTGCCAGACCTGTGTTCAATCATACACACACACACACCAGAAATGTAGGGCACTTCAACACACACACGCATAATATCCACACACACCCAAGGAGATAAAAGGCCCTAACCCACACACATGATGTCATCCAATGGTGCAGCCTAGGACTGTGGCAAACATTATCACCCTGTGCATATGATGATGCCTGTGCCACATCCCTGTCATCCACACCATTGGTGCAGGGACATGCTCATATGGTCTGATGCACAGGGTGAACATACTAAGAAGACAATTATAGATTACCATTGTTGAGTAGTGTCGACAGGCAGCAGACATACCATGTACTACAGTTTTAGAATACATTTTGTACTTTTGACAGTATGTATCATGTGTAACAACAGTAACTGCATGTTGATCTTGATGTTCTGCATTTCCTCTTCAGGTGTAATTGCATGTGCCGGGGGATGTCAGTATTTTCAGTTAGTGTCCCATATGTAAATGTAGACTACTCACAGTTCTGTATGACAATACCTGCATGCACTTTGTAGCTTCCACATCACAGTTATAATCTCCCAAGTTTCAAACATGTTTACTGATCTAATGATCCAAGAGAATGATAGCTGTGTAGTAAGCTACTGTGGCCAGAGCCATCACATCCATAGTGGGTGACATCACAGGTATAGTTACCTGGAGTGGGGAGGAGGTAAAAGAGTGGTTTAACAGATGACAAGGGTAAAGGCCAGTGGAAAATGTGGTTTCTCATTGGGAAGCATTAATATCTGCTCTCATGACAGGATGTAAACACACATACACACCCACACACTCAGGGATTCACAGACACAGTAATATACACTCTGGCACACACACACACACACAGTTGCCAATGTTGGTATGAGAAACCCTGCCTATGTGCAAATCATCATTATAGTACTACACAATTACAAGATGTGCCACAGAGATTACACATGTACAGGTAGTCAGAATGGCCTAAGATTGAGGACATCAACAGGGATACTAGATTGCGGTGAGTGTATGTGGGGAGGGGGTTTCATCAGTAGGCTATGGAACAACAAGCCTCACCCCAGGGCTTACACATTTACAGGCAGTTAGAATGCCCTTCTAAGATTGATGACATCAACAGGGATACTAGATTGCATTGAGTGGATGGGGGGAGGGGGTCTTATCATTTCACTATGGTAAAATACAGCCTCACTCCACAGACCAGACAGCCATACACACACACACACACACACACACACACACACACACACACACACACACACACACACACACACACACACTATGGCATTCATAAAGGTATACACCTATGTCATACACATACAGACACTTGACGTGTGAGATTCAAACTCCTGCTTATGTCTTGCTTTCTACACTTCACTCTGTACAGATGTCTACAACAGTGTACAGGAGAGTGAAAAACATTTGGGATATATTCCCCACCATACGTGACATATATGGACAGACACACACCCACACGTGCCAGTACAGTGAATTAAACACCTGCCTATCTCATGATAGGTATTACAGAGTTACAGCACTATAGCATGCACTACAAAGCATACTGACTCTTTCCTTCACCGACTGTGCTTATGTATGCACAATATATGCACAGGGGAGGTGTTACTGTTACAGGTGTCAAGAGGTTTGCCTTCAGTGTGACACTTACTGCATTCTACGTTGTGTGTCTTAGGTTCATAGGTTCATAGGTAGGTACTAGGCTATTGGCCCTAGGGCTTATATAAGCCTAGCCAAAGATACCCTGGCTTTTGCCACCCAAGAAAATTATTTTCCTGTGCCACTGTCGAGCAGAGCCACAGAAGTGATCCTTGGGGTGAATTTCCTATCTCCCATCCAATCATCAAGATTTTTCTTGAAGAGTGCTAATGAGGAGCTTTGTTTGATATAGATAGGTAGTTTGTTCCGGAGTATGGGAAGTCTCTGGGACAGGAATCTATCCCTCCAGCATGTTCTGTTTATTGGGGTGATGAGGTTTAGGTCCCTAGAGCATGTAGCTTGTAGGGATTGAGATTTCTTTAAGTGGAGCATGTCTAAAAGCTCTGGGTCTGACATAGCTTTGTGTGTTAGTCAGAGATCGCCTCTGAGTAGGCGATATGCAATGGAGTAAAGCTGCAGTTTTTTGAGACGGTCAGTATAGGGCATCTCTTTGAGGCCAGTAATCCTCTTTGTGAGGTGTTTCTGTGGCCTTTCCAGTTGTTGTAGATGTCTTGTGAGGTACATACCAAAAGGGGCATTGTACTCTATAGTGGGTCTAATGAGTGACGAGTAGAGGGGAACAATGACCTCTTTTTTTCCTGGATGAGAAACCTTTTGTGATGAGGTGTGCCACATAGAAGGATTTCCTGACTACTGTGGCGATGTGATTATCAAAGGAGAGACTACTGTCCACCTGTGTCCCAAGGTCTCTTATCACACTTTCGGTGTTAAGTAGACTACCACCTATGTGGTAGTTCATGGGTACTGAGTTTTTACCAAAAGGAATGACAATGCACTTTTTGGCATTGAGCTTGAGGCCATGGCTTTGACACCAGACATCTGTCTCAGCAAGGCCCTTTTGTAGGATGTACACATCTTTTGGAGTTTTGATTATGGCTCCTAGTTTGCAGTCATCTGTGAACTTCGTTAGCCAAAGGCCTTCTGTGTTGGCCTGTACTTCAGAGAAGTAGATACCAAACAGGAGATGACCCAGGACTGAACCCTGTGGTACTCCACTTGTCAATGATCTGAAGCTGGATTTGGAGTCTGCTACTTTCACAGTGTGGGTTCTGTCAGTGAGCCAGTTGGCAACCCATCTTGTGACATAAGGATTTATACCTAGTTTAGTGAGTTTATCTATAATTCCAGAGTGGGGGGTGGTGTCAAAAGCCTTGGCGAGATCTAGATAGGCTGTGTGAACCACCTTACCCTCATCTACGGCTTTGGTGACTGCTTCAAAGAAGTTTATCAGGTTTAGGAGACATGATCTGCCTTTTACAAACCCGAACTGGGTGGGGTCCTGAGTTTGGAGATTACCAATGTCATTGTTTATAAGTTCCATGATGATACGCTCCATAGCCTTGCAGACCAGGCTCATTAGGCTAATGGGGCGGTAGTTTCTGGGGTCTGTGGTGGCTCCCCCTTTGTGGAGTGGGATAACTATTGCTGTGCGCCATTCAGTGGGCACATAGCCTGAGGTGAGGCTATGATTGAACATGGTACTTAGGTGGGGTGCCAGTTCGTTCTGTAGTTCATGTAGAAGACAGCCTGGGATGTCATCAGGTCCCATGGATGCTGTGTTCTTGGCTTTGGATAGTGTGTTGTTTACCTGTGCAGCCGTGATTACAGGAACTTTGCATTCTTCTGGTATAGAGATGGGCCCTTTAGGGGATGACAGAGGGGTAAAGTTAGCACTGAACCTATCTGCCAGGATGTTGGCAATATCCGTTGGTTCTGTATATTTAGTGCCATTGTGCTGTAACTCAGAGCAGATCTGAGTGTTGCCATTGAGATTCTTGACATAGCTATAGAATGCTTTGTGGTTGTCCTTAGAGTCAGTGGTGATTTTGTTTTCATAACTAGCTTTGGAGGATTTTATGAGGGATCTCAGCTTCTTACTGAAGCTGACCAGGGAGTTTCTCCAATCATGGGATTTTACTCTTTTTTGCAACAGTTTCTTTCTTCTGTTTTAGAGTTTGTTTATTGGCAGGGGACCACCAGATTGGCTTCCTTTTTTTGGAGGATAGCATCTTGGTTCTGTTAGGGATTGCACAATCTATGCACTCATGTAAGTGCTTATAAAGTGCATTTGTGTAGGATTCAGCAGTCATACCTCTATTGTCCATCAGCATGGGTGTCGTGAAGTTTGCCATTTCTGTCTTAAGAAGCGTGAAGTTGGCTTTGGAGAAATTTTTTACTGTGGTTTCCCTAATTGGGGGTGGGGGAGGGATGTGGATGTCTAGAGTGATTAGCTTATGGTCAGATCTGACCAACGAGGAATTGACCTCTGGTGTGGAGAACCAGTTGCCAATGTTGGTAATAACCAGGTCTAGGATATTGCTGCCCCTGGTGGGGGTGTGTATAAGTTGATCCATGGCATTGGAATTTATGAATTCCAGAAAACGTTGAGCACAAGAGTTGGTACATGAGTAGTTTTCCCAGTTAATGGTAGGGTAGTTGAAATCGCCCATTATTAGGGTGTTAGGTTGTACCCTAATATTTTCCAGTGTATTAAGAAATGAGTAGTGAGAATCCTGGGACATGGTGGGGGATCTGTAGCAAGCTCAATTTGGATTGCGGTCTTGCCCAGAGTTAGTTGCACTTGGATAATCTCGGATGCATTATGCTGAGCAACTAGCCTGGAGGTGTGGATATCCTTAATGAATATGGACACGCCTCTGCCTTTAGTGTTTCGGTCCAGGTTAGGTGGCCGAAAGGTGTGGTATGAATTATAGCCTGGTAATGCAGGGGTACTCTCTGGAGCCTTGAACCAGGTCTCTGTCACCGCACAGATGTCGATGTTCTCCATTTTAAGGATTGCCTCGAGAGAGTGCATTTTGAGGTTTAGACTTCTAGCATTGAGTAGCAATACCCTCAGATTCTTCTTGCCTGTACCTGTTAGGGTGGTGAATTTGTCATTTGAACCCTGAAGGCTCTGTATTCATGGACTGGTAGGACACACAACCACCTTCACTGAGTAGCTAAGTGTTCAGGGGTCTTCCCTTTCAATTAACAAAACCATAGCTTAGCAGTTACACAGGTTATTGTAGGAATGGTTGTAACACACCTGTGAGCTGTCCACAGTAATCATTAATCTGCAAAGTATCCCCACCACTTAGTAGTTATGTCCAAACATCTGTCCATAACTAAAGTACAGCTTACTGTACTTTGAGCATATCACCATATACACTTGGCAATGTTGAGGCTGCATTGCAACTGCATGATGTACTAAGACAACAGTCACCTCCAAACATCAGACACTGCACACGCATTGAATCTAAACACACATCAATACATGTACACATATGCAGTCTCCATCAGTAAGTGGACTATTAGGTCAAGAGGATACATTCTACACATTCCCCACACCATGTGTGAAACTTAGCTGAGCATTACACCATAATGGATGTTGCATTCATGGACTGGTAGGACACACAACCACCTTCACTGAGTAGCTAAGTGTACATTTATGCCAACAGCACATATCAGCAAGACACACACATAACAATATTCCATGTCATGATCCCACAAACTGTTAGTTGACAGTTACACTGTGAAGCACTGTAATGGTCAACAGTGAGCACATCATATTTGCCACACACACATCATATTTGCCACACACACCTCATGATTACTGAAAGTGTGCCAGCAATGTGCGCTGTTTGAGCTAGGCATTACACTTGTTCAAGCATGTGCAAGGTCTGTGGCTTATAAACATCTCACCCCAGCATGTTCTGGCTATTGTGGTAATAAGGTTAATGTCCAGACAGCATACAGCATGCATGACTTGCAATTGTTCACATGGGGTATATGTAGGAGCTGTGGGTCACACACGGCTGTACATGTCATGGACATATCACCTGTAACTACTCAGGAACATACAGAGCATAGCTGTATTTCCCTGAGTCTGTCAATACAGACCATGTGTGTAGGTCCTATGATCCTGTTATTTGGGTTTGTTTGTAGGCATTGCATTTGGTGGACATGTCTAATGACATACATGCCACATGGATTGTTGTATGATATGATAGGTGTTATGGGTGACCAGTAGAGAGGGGAATATTACCTCTGTCAACATAAATATCAAACCTTATGTACTGTTAGCATTCAGCAGCCATGGACATATCTTCCATGTGCATGTGTGTAATGAATGTAGTCACTTGTATGTACAAAGGACAACAACAGCTGTGGTATTTTCATGTATGTTGTATGAGTGTGGGATGTACATATCCAGGGCAGGTACATCTAGGTCATATCTAATCATGAGGGTGTTGTTTACTGCTGTATAGCAACAGTCAACTGAGTTACTGCTGACAACATCCAAGGGACCCCAGTATGTGTACAACTGACCTGGTTACAAACAGTGGTATTATTACATTGCATAACACATTATGCAACTGTGTCAGTGCATGGGTACTTTGCACAGTTGATGTGGGGCTAGGTACAGTCCACCAGTCGAAGGTTATTTGGTGTTGTGCCATAATATTCCATACCACATTTATGGATGTGTGTTGGTAGTCTGAGGACATGATGGTGGCTGTATATGAGGATACAACCTAGAATGCAGCTTTGGCCACTGTCACCTGTACCTGACTCATCTGTGATGAATTATGTTGGAGTAGTGGTCTTTACTTGTGAGTAGCCTTTATGAATATGTGAACACTACCACCTGGATTGGTCCATACCAGTGTTATGGCCCGTATGTCTGGATCTGAGTTATATGGTGGTAGTGCTATTGTGCACTACAGAGCCTTCAGCCAGGTGTTCCTCATTGCGCAGATGTCAGTATTCCTGATTGTAGGTTCTACACTGAGCAAATGGATTACGAAAGCCACACATCTAGCACTGGTTAGCATTAGCATCCAATGCAATAGTCTTGTAGGTGTCAGGGTGTTACTTCTGTGTTTAGGACATTTGCATTGGAATGGCACTATATGGGTAAATGCGACCTAGGTATTATCCACACACCCTTGAATCATGGATACATGTGATCTGTGACAAAGGCTTGTCTTCTTCAGTCATGTCATCCTGGAATGACAGACACTGGACAACCTCATAATTACAGCAGGACATTGGCTCGTTGTTTTGGTGAATCAGTTGCCACTCATACCATGACATCACTGTGAGTGGCAGTATTGTGCTTGGTATCAAATGCTACATCTAAGGTGATGGACAGCAGCAGACATTGTGTAGTCGACCGATGTCAGATATACTTAGTGGAGCGGTCCTGAAAATAATGACAACTACTAACACAGCCGGATGAGGTCATCTTGACACCTGCACCTCAGTACCATTAGACTACGGGGCTCACATATTATGCTTGCACATGCCACTGTTCTAAGTATAATGCCACTGTCCACAACCTGATATCAATGTATTCCTTTCTGGGCAGCAATGTGTCCGACACATACTGTACTTTGCATCCACCTGTGTGTCCCAGATAACCAATGCATGATTGTGTATACTTCACATATATATGGCAGTTCTTCATGTACATGTATAGGTTCATAGTTCATAGGTTTATACTAGGCTATCTGCTCTAAGGCATTTATAAGCCTAGCCCAGAGTTTTGTGGCTTACGCCACCCCTTATGTTAAAAAATACTGTGCACATTAGTTTGTTGTGCCTCTGTCCAGCAGTGACACATAGATGATTCCCGGGGTAAACCTACGATCTCCCATCCACCGGTCAAGATTTCTCTTGAACATAGCCAGCGAGGTGCTCTGCCTCACATGGACCGGGATTTTATTCCACAACATAGGGAGTCTCTGGGTGACAAATCTATCCCTCCAGCATGTCCTATTTATATCCGTGCTAAGGTTTAAGTCACTTGCTCTAGTGGATCTGGTAGATTTAGATTTTTTGAGGTGGAGCATGTCCATTAATTCCGGGTTGGACATGGCCTTGTATGTCAGGCACAGGTCACCTCTGAGCAGATGGTATGCGACTGAATAGAGCTGGAGTTTCTTCAGTCTGGCAGCATATGACAGATTTTGGAGTCCCTTTATCCTTTTGGTGAGGAACTTTTGGGGTCTCTCCATTTGCTGTCGGTGTTGGGTGAGATACATCCCGAATGGGGCATTGTACTCGATCATTGGTCTGATAAGTGAAGAGTACAGGGGAACAATGACCTCACTTGATCTGGATGTGAATCCCTTCATGATCAGGTGGGCAATGTAGAAGGTTTTTCTAACCACTTTAGCAATGTGAGTGTCAAAAGAAAGGCCACTGTCAACCTGGGTCCCCAGGTCCCTGATAACCTCTTCTGTGCTTAGTGGATTGCCACCTATATGGTAGCTTGGGGTTACCTTGTTTTTTCCGAAGGGTATGACTATACATTTTTTGGCATTTAACTTCAGGCCATGGCTCTGGCACCAGCTGTCAGTTTCCGAGAGACCCCTCTGAAGAATATCTGTGTCCAATGTACTTTCCACTATGGCTCCCAGTTTGCAGTCATCTGCAAACTTTGTCAGCCATAGTCCTCCTATGTTTGCCTGTACTTTTGAGAAGTAGATGCCGAACAACAGGGGGCCAAGGACTGAGCCCTGTGGGACACCACTTGTGACCGGCTTGGAGTCTGACATGGCGCCAGCTACTCTAACCCTGTGGGTTCTGTCCTTTAGCCAGTTTGCAATCCATCTTGTGACATATGGGTTTACATTTAAGCTGGTAAGTTTCTCTATAATACCCGAGTGGGGTATTGTGTCGAAGCTTTGCAAGGTCAAGGTAGGCTGTATGGACTGCCTTCCCTCATCAATGGCCTTGGTGACTGTTTCGAAGAAGTCGACCAAGTTCAAAAGGCATGATCTGCCCTTGACAAAGCCAAACTTGGTCGGGTCCAATGTCTGCAAGTCCCCTATGTCTTTGTTTATGAGTTCCATTATGATCGTCTCCATAGCTTTGCAGACCAGGCTTGTTAAGCTTATGGGTGTAATTACCAGGGTCCATAGAGGCACCGCCTTTGTGGAGTGGGACCACAGTTGCCGTACGCCACTCCTTGGGCACGTATCCTGTGGTAAGGCTAAGATTAAACAGCTGCCTTATGTGTGGGTTTAGTTCCTCATTGAGTTCATGTAGCACACAGCTGGGGACACCATCCGGTCCCATTGATGCTGTGTTTTTTGCTTTAGAGAGCAGCTTTCACCTGCGCATGGGAGATGTTTAGGAGGCTGCACGCCGGTGGGATAGTTATCTCTCCTTTTGGGGGGGAGAGGGGGGTGAAGTTTGCACTGAACCTGTCTGCCAGTATGTTGGCAATGTCTGTGGGTTCAGTGATTTTTGTATCATTTTGGACTAATTCTGAGCATATCTGGGAGTTTCCACCCAGGTTTCTAACATAGCTGAAGAAGGCCTTATGACTGTCTTTTGAATCTATGGCAATTTTTCTCTCAAAGTTGGCCTTGGATGATTTTATGAGTGCTCATATTTTTTTACTAATAATGATCAAAGGTGTCTTTTCTTTTATGGATTTTGCTCTATCATGTAACAGCTTTCTCCTCTTATTGTAAAGTTTGTTTATGGCTGGGGTCCACCAGACTGGACGTTTGCCCTTGGTGGAAAGAGTCTTGGTTTTATTAGGGATTGCCTGATCCATGCAGTCCTGGAGGTGTTCGTAGAAGGCATTTGTAAGGGCTTCTGCAGATTGGGTTGTGGTTTCCACTGGCTCGGGGGCCTTGAAGGATACCACACCAGTCTTGAGTAGTGTGAAGTTTGCTTTAGAGAAGTTCTTTACTGTGGTCTTTTTTGTTTAGGGTGGGGGCGGGATGTGGATATCCAGTGAGATTAGTTTATGATCTGATCTCACCAATGAGGGATATACTTCCGGTGTGGAGCATTTTGTCCCCATGTTTGTGATGACGAGATCTAGTATATTTTCTCCTCTTGTGGGAACGGCGACTAGTTGTTCCATGGCATTTGAATTTATGAACTCCAGGAACCTTTGGGCTAGAAAGTTTGGGCTTGAGTAATGTTCCCAGTCTATATTCGGGTAGTTGAAGTCACCCAATATAATAGTGTTTGGAGATACATTTATACCCTCCAGTGTCTTCAGGAAGGCTGTGTGGGGTTCCTGAGTTTGAGAGGGTGGCCTGTAGCATGCTACAAATTGTAGAGCAGTTTTGCCTATGGTTAATTGCACCTGGATGGTTTCCGATGCTTCGTGCATTGCCACCAACCTGGAGGTGTGGGTATCCTTGATGAATATGGATACAACCCCTCCTTTTGTAGTGTGGTCCGGGTTTTGGGGCCGGAACGCATGATATGAGGTAAAACCTGATAGTGCCGGGGTGCTCTCAGGAGCCTTGAACCAGGTTTCAGTCACAGCACAGACATCGATGTTCTCCATACTGAGAAGGGCCTCGAGTGCGTGCATTTTGAGATTTAGACTTCTGGCACTGAGCAGCATTACCCTTAGCTTCTTCCCATTTTTGTTTTCTAGGGTGGTAGGTTTAGAATTTGAGCCTTGCCTAAAAAAGGCACTATGGGGGTGGCAAGAGCCTTAGCCAATATCCGGAATCCCAGGGGTGACAGGTGCAAGCCGTCCCTTGTGAAGCAGCGTGGCTTGTCAAGCATGTATGCATGTGTATCACACAGCACTGACACAGATATATCATTTATGGGCCACATACAGGTATCTGTTAGTAAACCTGTATGATGTGAATATATGCTGACAGTTAAGATGTACATAGCTGTAAACATGTGTGTTTACAATTGGAGTCCATTACAACGTGTTCTGTACGTCTAAGTGTATGAGCATGCCCACTGTGGATTTCTGTGGTTAGAATCAGAGTGCATCCCAAACAGCCCTGTGCTACTAAGTGTATGAGCATGCCCACTGTCACATTGTGTAATTGGAGTCAATGCATCCAAACAAGTCCTGTGATTCTACGTGTATGAGCATGACCCCTGTAACCCTGTATAGTGATAGTAGTTGTCCATTCCACAGAAGGGCATACTCCAGTTCAGGGCTTGTTGTGCTACAACTATACCTCTCAGGCCTACCTATGTCTTACCTGCAGATGATGTGTCTTGTTTGTGCATACAGGTTGTAATGGACTCCTACTTTAAACACACAGGTTTACAGATATGTAAATCTTAACTGTCAGTATCCCTGTTGATGTCCTCAATCTTAGAAGGGCATTCTGACTGCTTTGAAATGTGTAATCTCTGTGACGCATCTTGTAACTGCGTAGTACTATAATAGTGATCTGTAGATAGGCAGGAGTTCTGATCCCATCACTGGCAACTGTGTGTGTGTGTGTCAGCAAATGCCTGCGTGTGTATTTGTGTCTGCATCCTGTCATGACAGTGGGCTTTACTGCTTTCCAAAGAGAAACCACCATTTGCACTGGCCTTTATCCCTGTCATCTGCTAAACCACCCTTTCCCCCCCTCCCCACAGCAAGTAATCAGTCCTGTGATGTCACCCAGCTCAGAAGCAGAATCAGGTTAAGTGTAATTGTATGGGTTCTCTGGCACATACCCCAACTGCATACCACTCTACTAGTTACCTTTACATAGGCAAGACTTGTAAGCACAATACTGGCAAGTGTGTGTGTGTTTGTGTGTGTGTGACTACCCTGTAGCCAGGCATACACATGTGTTATGTCTTTTAACAAGCTGCACACCATGGTAGTCATTTGTGGTGAGTGGAGTCTACAAATTATTACATAGTTAGGAATAGAAAAGAATAGACAGTCAAGAATGACTGCTGTTGGGTATGTTATTTTACTGTGCCACTGTCGAGCAGTGACACAGAAGTAATCCCTGGGGTGTATTTCCATACCCATCATTCCCCCACCCAAACTCCACAATCCCCGGGGTATATTTCCTTAGCCATCATTCCCACCCCAAACTCCACATACACAACCATCCCTTCTCTGGTGAACTGATTAAGATTTAAATGTTATAATAAAAGAGTTACCTCTGTTTTGTGTACACGTCAATTCCTTTGGAACCCTTCTGTGTCACAAAGGGTGCTCAGACATGTTTATATGCATGGCTATAGCTGTGACTGTGTATATGCATATATATATATATATATATATATATATATATATATATATATATATGTGTGTGTGTGTGTGTGTGTGTGTGTGTGTGTGTGTGTGTGTGTGTGTGTATATGCATCCCATAAGTGCATATATGTATTTAGTATTTATTTATAGCAGTTGTACATATGTAGACATGTCTATGTTGTTTCACAGAGTACAGTACATTCAAAGGCACTGTACATATGTACACAAAGCGACTGTCCCATTTGTTTTCAGTACTGTGGAATACCTGCAGTAAAATGTGTATTCTAAAAACCATGAAACATGTATACAACCCAGATGGCTTAGTGGTATGTCTAGTGACTATGCTGTGCATGGTCCAGGGTTCAAGGCCTGCGAGGGTTGTTAATGATGCCATTTAGGACTGAATAAGACAGTTTGTTTTTGCAACATTAGGCAGCGGGTACACGGTTAAAAGACATGTAAAACTCACAGTACACTTGGAATGCCCTTCTTTGGTAATCCTGCTGATGTCATTAATTGTGACATACCCCTTTGGGGAAGAAGTACTTCAGTAATGTCTGTGGCGCGTACTATAAGTGTGTACTGCTGTAGAGTAATAAACTAGTTAGGTAGGAGTTCAAATACCAGATATGACAGATGTGAGTGGTGTGTGTGTGTGTGTGTGTGTGTGTGTGTGTGTGTGTGTGTGTGTGTGTGACTTGTATCCTCTGTAGTGGTGGTTGTAAGTGTGTGACACCTGTGGGCAACGTGGAGGAGGTTTTGCATATATTTAATGTTGGCCGTACTCTATATCACAATGTCAACCATACAGGGATAACAGATATACATTAGATGTGAGGCTGGGGTGTAAAGCCATACCCATACTTGTGACATCAAGGCCAGCCAATCACAGTTAGCAACCCCACTATTACCCACAGCACGCACTCAACCCATGTGTCATACATACACACATGCCTAGGCAACAGCCAATATGTGGGTAGTACACTGAATACTGGCCACTGATAGTAACTATGCAGTGATAGCAGTGGGCTACAGAGGGCATGTCACCTTAGCCATCTGTCCAATATGCACATATATACACACAGTGCACCTCCACCATGTTCCCCAATGGACACCTGCAGCACCTATGGTGCCTTCACATGTGACTCACAACGAACATACCATCCCTGACAACATGCTTACAACTGCTTTACAGTGCCTTACTCACTCTGTATCCATTGGCCTTTGTTCTGTCTAGCAACAAAATAACCAGTCTCTGCTAGGCTTGAACCCAGGACTATGCACACCATAGCCGAAGTGATTTACCTCTAAGCTACATCTAATATGCATAACCTAGCTGTATTAACAAATATATCATCCAGCCCAGTCATTCAACAGTACAGAGTGTGTATTCTAATGTGCAGATGTATGTGTGTGGAAATATATTATTGTCTACACAGATACAAATGTATATATATATATATATATATATATATATATATATATATATATATATATATATATATATATATTTATACAGAGAGAGAGAGGGATATATATATATATATATATATATATATATATATATATATATATATATATATATATATATATATATATATATATATATATATATATATCCACATATGTGTAAGCAGATATTTATATCTGTATAGGTATATACGGACATACATCTGTAGATAAGGTGGGAACATAGCAGAAACATATATGTCCACATGTACCATGAATGGGGTTGACAGGCACAAACAACATACATCATGCATGAATAGGTGTTCCCACCCACAGCAAAACATGTCTGACCTGCAATACACTACCAACTGTTGCAGATCCCATAACCAGGACCTTACACAACAAGGCCACAAGATGTTAACAGTATTCCATCCCACCTGTATGATGTCAGGCGGGTATCAGTAATATATCATGCAGTACAGTCAGGCTCATAATGACTCCCATTTTTGCAGTCATCTGTTACCTTGCAGAGTCTCGTACTGTTGCCTGTACTACAGAGATGTAAAATTCCAACAACAGTGGTCCCAGGACTGAACCCTGAGGTACTCCACCTGTCCCTTGTCTGGGGATGGATATGGAGACAGTTACACCTACAGTTTGGGTTCTGTCAGTGAGCCATGTGGCAAACTATCGAGTGGCATAGGGATGTATGGCCGGATTAGTGTGTTAATCTATGTTTCCAGACTGGTGTATGGTATTGAAGGGCTTGGCGAGGTCCACATAGGCTTTGTGGACTGCCTTACCCACTTCAATAGCTATGCAGACTGAGTCAAAGCAGCCAATCCATTTCAAGAGGCATGACTGGCCCTCCATGAGCCCAGTCTGTGTGGGGTCCAGTGTTTGAGGTTTGCCAATGTCTGTGTTCCAAACTTCCCTGATAATGCATTCCATGGCCATGCATATCAGGCTCGGCACACTGATGTGACAGTAGTTCCAGGGATCCAAGGTGGATCTCCCCTTGTGGAGTGGGATAACTGCAGCTGTGCACCATTCAGTGGGCACCAGGCCTAATGTGAGGTTATGATTACACATGACAGTCTGGTCCCATGGATGATGTATTCTTAGCTGTGGATAGTGCGGTTTCTGCCTGTGTTGCTGTGATTACTGGCCAATGGAACTCTGTTCATATTGCCATTGGCCCTTTTGGGGGGTAGGAGGGGGTGACTGTGGCACTAAATCAATCCACCAGGATATTGGCACAATCCATGGAAGCAATTAATGCCATTCTGTCATAGCTCAGAGTCTGTCTCAGCATTGCCTGTTAGATTCAGGACATAACTATAGAATGGTGTGTGGTTGTCTGTGGAATCTTTGGTGATTTTAGTTACATAACCAATCTTTGGAGGATTCCATGGGGGATCTCAGCATCTTACTGTGGCTGGTAAGGGAGTTGTTTGCATCCTTGGAGTATCATTTTTGCTTCAACAATGTCTACCTTCTGTTGTATACTCTGTTAATGGCATGAGACCACCAGACTGGCTTGCTTATTTGGGAGGTGAGCATTGAGGTTCCATGTGGGATGTCAGGAATCATGCACAAGTGGATGTGGTCATACAGTACCTTAGTATAGGATTCATCTGTAGAACTGTCAGCTCCTGTCTCCATGGGTGTCACAAACATTGTCACTTCTACATTGTGTAGCATGAAGCTGGCTTTGGGGAGGTCTTTTATGGACAATTGTATATACATTCCTTTCACATGTTCACTTTGATTAGCCTATACTGGGATTACTGTGGTGAAACCTCAGCCTCATGTACTGTTGTGATGGCTTAGTGGTTAGTTACTGTGACTATAATGTACAGTGTCCTGGGTTCATGACCTGCAAAGGTGGGGTATTTTTGTCCGGCCAGGACAGTGATTAATGCATACAGACTAATTGTGGAAATTAGGTTAGTCACACTTAATACAATTCAAATGCCTTACATGGACAATCCTACTAATGTCAATCACTAGGGAGTACACCTTTGGGGAAAAGAGTACTCCAGCAATCTCTGTGGTGCATGCTATAACAGTGTAATGCTGTAGTATGATATAGAACTCTGGTATGGGTTCTAGTCTCACGCATGGGAGTTGTGGATTCTTTGGTGTCTGTTCCTATGCCTGTGTAGAGAGTGCTGAATGTCTGGCTAGTCACACTCACTACGATTCATTGGCCCTACTTTGGCAATCCTGCTGATGTCAACCACCTAGAAATACACCTCTGGGAGTGCTGTACCCAGTAATCTCTGTAGCGTGTCCTATAAATGGATAATGCTGTAGTGTGATAAACTAGTTTGATAGGTGTTCTAATTCCAGACTTGGCAATAGTGTGTGCCTGTCTGCTTGAGAAGGGAACAATACTTTTTAGAGTACTCACACTCCTTACAATTCATATACTCAACTTTGGCAAGGCTGCTGATGTCACCCCACCTAGAAATACATCTCTGGGAATGCTGTATCCCACTAATCTCCGTAGCACGTCAGGTAACTGAGTACTGCTGGAGTGTGGTTTAGAACTGTGGTAGGGTTCCAACCACAACCATGGCAGTTATGTATGTTTTGTGTGTGTTTCAATGTCTGTGTAGGGCGCAATGCATTATAGTCTACTCACTTGCAGGACATTTACAATGCCTTACTTTGGTAATCCTGCTTATGTCATTCCTTGTCAAATGCACATTTAGAGAACAAGTTCCCTAGTAATCCCCGTGGTGCATCCTATAACATCTCCATGCAGTAGTATGATGTAGATCTTGGCCATGGGTTCTATACCCACACATGTCAGTTGTGGATGTTTTGTGTGTGTCTCACTGTCTGCTTTGTGAGCAATGCATTTTAGGCTACTCACTTGCAGGAAATTTGAAATGCCCTACTTTGGTAAACCTGCTGATGTCATTCCTTGTGAAATACACTTTTGGGAATAGAGTAGCCCAATAATCTCTATAGTGCATGTTATAATTGCGTAATGCTGTAGTGTGATAAACTAGTTAGGTAGGAGCTCTATTCCGAGACATGGCAGGTGAGTGTGTGTTTGTTAGTCATATCCTGTATGGAGGTGGCTGTGAGTGTCTAACCACTGAACATGGTGAGGAATGGGTTTTGTAGTTTTCCTATATGGTGGCCATATTATATGTCACAATGTCCACCTCACAAGGATTACAAATTTCAATCAGCCAAGAGACTGGGTTGGCAAGCCATACCCCTACATCTGGCAAAAGGCCTGATGAACAAAGTAAGCAACCCTAATATTACCCAGAATATGGTCTGAACCCATGTGTCATACACAAACACACTTGCCTAGAATATCCCGCTATGTTGCTAGTACCCTGCACATTGTTTAAATAAAGATAGCAGAAACCAAGTCCTCAGCTCGAACAGGGCAAAACACCACTTGTACACTGTTCAGTGCACGATAAAAAGAAGGATTTCCACGTACCAAAAAACAGGTTTATTAACACATGAAATACACTCCAGTGGATGTCAGGTTTAGCGCTTTCATCTGACTAAATCAGACTTCATCAGAACCATGATTGACAAGTACCCTGCACATTGTTGACAAATAATAAGCATGGTGTGATTGCAGTGGACTGCAGAGGGCATGGCATCCTGTCCACCAGTACTATAGGCACATAATTGCGGACAATGCGCCTTCACTTTGTTACCCACTGGACACCTGCAACATATGTGGTGCCATCAAATGTGATCCACAAAGGGCATACAATGCCTTACACACATGCCCTGTATGGACGGATGCCACTGACACCAGGGAATACCTGTATCATGCTATCAATGCAGGTGCAGGGTCAACCTGCTGTCTATTAGCAGGTCCTGCCACACCAGGCTAGGACTGGCACATCTGATGATAACAGTCTGTGTACATAACATGTGCCAGGCAAACCAGGTACACTTAAACATGTCACTGTACATTAATGTGGGATGTGCACATCCCAGGCAATGTCCATGTCAAGGACTATCAAACACAGACATGGCATGCATTGCAAAGCAATGGCCACACCCAATAGTAACCAGGATGACAGGACGGTTAATACAATACCCATCTGTGTGGGACATTGCAGATACTACACCCCTGAACCACACTGCAGACCATTGTCAGGTAGTCTGATGCCAAGGATTACCCCTCCCCCAGCCTTGTACAGCCATCTTGCACAGCCAATCACTACACACCCATGAAGCAATGCACACATGCATGTCAGTACTGGCACCTTGTGTCTGCGTGTGGGGTATGATGTTCCCAACAACAGTCACACCCAGTATAACTCCCATTGGCATACTGACTTGATGCCAGACACGTTCACATGCCCTAGCCCACAGAACCTCAGGATAAACCCTGTGGTGCATGTAATACCTGTGCATTACTGTAGTGTGGCAAACTAAGTAGTTAGGAAGTGTATTTGTGAGCCTGCCAAAGTGTGCCAATGTGTCTGAGTCCCTTAGAGAGTGTGGATGTATTGACAGTGACATCTGTTCATGTGGACAGCCGTGTGTGCTACACCTAATGTATGTCTACTATATCTCTGTTGCAGATGTTGCTCACCAGCACACATATATGTTCTTACAGCACACCAACATGTCAGCTATATGGCACATGGAGTAACTGCATACAATTGCAATAGTAATGGCTAGGTAGGTGTGTGACAGAAGATGCTTAGGTTTTATTCTCCCAGCCCTTCTCTGATGTACTTTGCCTCTGTCTGTCCCTCCCACACACTCTCTGGTGGATGTGGAGATGTACACCTGCTCAGCAGCAGCTTGTGTTTTGTAAGTGATGGTCATGATCAGGTGATGGCCTCCACCGATTGCAGTCCTCCTCTAACTTACTGCATGTGGAACAGCTGTGGTGACATTCCCATAGCCAATTGCATGGAAACACAGTATAATATCTAGGAACATCATGTTGGTGTTTGCCCATGACAGTCGCTGTGAGTGGAATCTGGATCTGGTGTTTGGTAAACAGCATCACAGATAAAATCTAGATATACCTCAAACAACATACACTGTGAAAAATAGCCTAAAGACAGGAGAGTGATGTGCCAGACATGACTACAGCATGTAAGTGTAGATATGCTTCATTCAGACTGCTGCCAGTTTAACAGGTTGTGTGTGGTAATGGCTAGTTTGCATGTTTTAATAACTGACAACACAGTGCTCTGTTTGTGAAGAAACCCCCATCTGTAGGGTCATCTGTGGACTGGTCAGTGTGTGGAACCATTTGTTTCTTGTGTTACTCACAGAACACACATCTGTGAACTGCAGAAGCATAGTGTGAGGATTGCAGTCAGTACACGGTGACAGTGATGAGAGTTACTGACATCGCATCCCTGAATGGACATATGTCACATGAAACAGTGGTATGGCATTCACTGTCTGAGGTTATCACAGTGACATGCCAATAATGGGCCACTGTTCATAGCTGCAGTCACAAGTCATCTGCGCTTTGGACAGATGTCATGCAGTATATACGCATGTGTTGGGCTCCCTCTGCAAATGTAGGACATCTGTTGTCTTGGGTTAATGTTAATATCTATGCATGCTGTTATAAGTAATCCTGAATGCTGTTGACTATTACTAAGCCTTATCTGTGCTAAAACTGCAACACCATAGGCTGTATGGGATTGCAGGTCCCGGCGGAACCACCTGTCCCACTTCAGCTGGCCATGGCACCAGGCACCAGCACGTCTGGGGCCCAGCCTTGGACCTCCACCTCTGTTGGCTCTGCACCACCTTCGGGTGGAACTGCCACTGAGGATGGGGCTTGCCCCCCCCCCCCCGGGAGCAGGTCCAGACAGGAACATGTCAGCCATCGTATGGTCCAGGCCATAGTGAGTAGGGAGCTCAATAAGGAGTTTCGAGGCCAGCTACTCCAGCTCGAGGGCAGAGTGGCACAATTAGAGACTCCTAGACAGCCCCCAGCATGGCCACCTTTGGGGCTGTGAAGGTGCAGTGGTGGCTGCACATGGATGGGGACCTCCATCCCACTGTTTCCATTTGGGGGCTCATGGGCTTGTGACTGCCAAACACATGTCCCCGTCCAAGGTGTTTCCCCCTACATGTGTCATATACCGCCCCTGTATGCTGTCTTGTCTTATCCACACCACTACACATTGGCCACTCCCTACTCCTGTAGACCCATCCCATGGGTTGACTCATTCCACATATCCTCAGACATCCCAAACTTTTAGTCCACAAACATTGGTGAAATGAGTGACCAATAGGACACTATTCACAATTTTTGGGTTGTCCCACTTGGGACACACATGTCTTTATTTCAAGATTAGACTCTATACTTCATTACATCATTACTCCCGTTAACAAGACACTACAATAAATTAATAACTATGACTATGTGGTAACGCACACGTTACACATGAGAGCTAGTAATGTACGAGTTCGGCAACATTAAATTCCAAATAGGACCGGTTTAATGATTGGCGTTGCAGATCACAGGAATGATTCCACTATTTCATAGTGAGAAAGTTCTCATATTTTATTTTTTGAGAACAGCACTGACTTCAGACAAAGTACACACTTCTGCATTTTTGCAGATTCATCCCTTCCCTCTTATGCACAACCTATTATTCTATCTACTGTCGAGGTTTGTAGGGGAACTTTCATGTTATTTATATCTGCAAAAGGAATGAATGTGGTACAGAGAATGTACTTCTACATATAGATGTATGTATGTGTGCATGCATATATACTTATAACGAACTCGCTGACCTCCACAAGGTGGTCTAATTAAAACCAGGGCATCCAACCCTGACACACCTGGATCCATAATTTCATACCCATGCCCCCCCCCCCCACTCCAGTTCAACATACACACAAACCATCCATTCTCCAGTTGCTATCACAGCCATAATACACCTCCACACATTGCCCTCTCCCCAGCATTAGGGACCCTATATGTATGTTGTCTCAACCCATGTATCATCAGGCTCTCTCACCATTTGGTCCTTGAACATACCTGCCCTTTCTTGTGTAATGGTCGGAAGTCCACACAACCTAGCAATTTTTGGGTAGTCCCACCAGGGACTACCCTGTGATTGTCTGTAAAGTAGACTTAGCAGATCGACAACGTTGCTCCCACTGGTAGTGTCCTGCCTGTGGTGTGAGTAGCAGTAATTCGCTCACCTCTGCCCAGCTTGATATGACATACGCTGACAGTGCTATATAATACTGGAGTTGCTGTTGATTCCCTTCTCATTCCTTTTGTATGCTTTATTGTTACGATGTTCATTCTTCATATGTATATATATATATATATATATATATATATATATATATATATATATATTATATATATCTGTACATACACATGCACATACATCTACATAATTATATACATTTCCTATGCTGTTGCATGACTGTGCTGGACGATATGTTTGTGATAACATCATATTTATGTATATCTGCCATGGCTTAGTGGTAAATCACATTGGCTGAAGTGTGCAGGGTTCTGGGTTTGACCTTTGCAGAGGCCATCTATTTTGTTGCTGGGCAGAACAAGGGCCATTGGATACAGAGTGATTAAAGCACTTTTAAACAGTTGTAAGCAGGTGTGTGCATGTTTGCATGAAGGTAGGCTGTGCTATCTTCCGATTACAGTTTCTTAAATTCAGTTAGCTTCTACTATGCTTAATGCATGTGGGCACTGCTTACACCCGCGCAAACACACTTAGACTTGCTTACTAGTATTTATATATGTTTACTACTGCTTATTTGTGCTTACACCCGCTTACTAGTGCCTTATTCATTATGATACTACCACTTTGATTAAATAACATTAAACATTTCATGCAGTACTCCAGTTCATATTTACATGTTATTACGTAGGTTATACAGCAAAAAGATGTATAAATATGTTCATATACACATTCCACATGGAAAATGATATGTGCTATAGTGGGACATGAACCATGAATACCTGTTCGTTAGGCGGATGCTCGCACCACTACACTATTGATGTTAATGTAGATTCTGCATGTTTTTTTCCATTTGGATGATTTTGATGTCTAAGCTATGCTAAGCAGAGGGCAGCAACATGCAAACACGGTGTGCTTCACTTACACTTTCAATAATGAAGCAATACAAATATAAAATAGAGACACGGGGAATCTAATTGTGATAGTTCTAGGGACAGGGGCTCAAAATTCCACTACGTGCTTGTGTGTTTACTACTTTGATTTTATTTCACTGTTCGTGGACACTCTTGTATGCTTAGCATACATTTCAGTATTCACGGACACTGAATTAATTGCTTACTATTGGAGGCGGGTTCTAATATAAGCATTGTAGGTTGTGCAACTGTGGGGTTATGTTTAAGCCTCCGTAGACCACTTAAACATGCCCCCTGCACTCGCACACGTTTCCTGTGCATGTCAAGGGTGCGGCAGCGTGCCCTCATAAATATTTATATGGTGCTGCTGCGCCATCTGTAAGGAGGACGCTCAGTGCAAGGCTAAAACCGTCCTTGCACCGAGCTTCATGAATCCCGGGGAATGTCTGAACATAAGTGAGTCAGTTAACTTTCAAGTACTCCCTTTTCCCATGTAAAAAGAGCAAAATGGCTATAATGAGACCAGTTATCAATAAAAAGTGCCTATCTATCCATTTATCTACAGTATCTATCATTCTTTACTGAAAAGCAATATACTGAAAGTCATAATAGTGACTGTACAATACTTAAATATCAGCATGTTTAAATATTAAAATGTTGAATTCAAAGTACCTATTCTCCTACATGTGCAGACAGCTGCACTTTCCCACCCACTCCCTACAGGACCCATGTTAACCCTTGTTTCTGCATTTCACAAACAGAGGAGTGATATGGTCTGCTGACTGCTTGTGTACTGGTACAGTGTAAGTATGTATGTAGTACATATATGCTATTAGTAGATATTTTGAGTTCAACATTGTGGAGTTTCAGCATATATATATATATATATATATATATATATATATATATATATATATATATATATATATATATGTAGGCATAGGGCATTAGAGCAACTGTGCACCTACGACGACATCTGTTTGGTCGACACAATCAGATGGCTGACAAGTAGTGAGATCGACAATACCCAAGTAGGGTAATATTCCCTTTCCCTAGGGATTGTGCAGTCTCAGAGTTAGCATATATAATTAGCAGTGGGTGTGGGAGGTTCAAACCCCCCCCCCAACACATGAGGTGAATGGGGCTAGCTCCATACAACAATACTTGTCTTTGGTTTAGTCTGCTTCTGGGTAATTCCTGGAACATGCACAGAATATGTCAGTCTTTGCTGTTTCAGTCTTTTTCATTAATCATCTGGATGTCAGTATTGGTACACAGTCGATCTAGTGTCCTACACCTATATATATATTTATATTTATGTCTATATTGATTTATATTATTTTATCTAGCTTTCAGAAACTCATAAGACCATATGATCAAGTTTCCACAAACTTGAATGTAAAAAAGATAAAATCTACATTTCTGCAGGGGAACAAGCCCCCCTGCACCCCCTATACCCCCTGCAAATTATATTTTCCAAATCCAAGATTGCACTACACTGAGGAGAAGGGTACATTCTCTGACCCCCACTGTACCCCAGTCTACATAGAAATGCTTTAATGGGGAATTTACTCTTTTCCCACTCTAGTCCACTCTCAGGGCTGATATATATCATTTTCAGGGGATGTGGGGGTGCAGCGCTCCACACAGAGGGTGCAGAGGGGCTTGCCCCCTGCAAAAATGTAGATTTTTTTTTTTACATTCAAGTTTTCTGAAACTCAAACATATGGTTTCAACAATATGAATTTTGAGTTTCTGATAATTCTATAATATGACATAAACCCATGTGTGTGTGTAAGTGTGTGTGTTTTGTGTGTGTGTGTGTGTGTATATTATCTATCTATCTATATATCTATATATATATATATATATATATATATATATATATATATATAGAGAGAGAGATAGATAGACAGAGTGAGATCCATTTACATCAATGAAAAAGTAAACCGATCATATATTAGAAAGTCAGACCAATCAACATTGAAAGAAAGGCCAGCACCTTCCATTGATGAAACATCACTCAAAGGTGAGACTTGACCAATCAGAGGTGTCTTTTCAGCCTATTCCCCTTTAGGGTTGGCTTCAGTGGATGTTTAGTGTTAAGTCCCTATGTGCCTCTAATCTCCCGATCCATGACATCTCTGCCAGTTCGGTTGCATTATCATCATCACCTCCATTTTTTTTCATTTCCAAAACTTATATCACCCTGAAATGAAAACCATGTCCCATATTTTCCTTTATATGTTTCATCAGGGGATTTTTCTGGTATGTCAGTCTAGTATCTCTTACGTGCTTAGAATTCTTTCTTTCAACTGTCTAGTGGTTTTCCCAGGGGCGGCTCATCCTATTGGACTGTAGCCACCCCAGCTTTAAAATGAAGAAAACAGAATTAGCTGCATACTCGGCGAGTACCAATCCAGACTGCCATTTAACCAGTCTGGATTACGAAGAAAAGGCATCAATGTACAGATGCCCAAAAGTCTACCTCATAGACTGGAAGGACATCAGACTGTAATGTCTACAGTCATGGACATGGATGGATAGCAACTGACTGGCTCCTGGAAAGGGAATTTGTATTTGGCGCTTTTGCTGCAAGGGAATATGCAGGTACGTGTGTGTGTGTGTGTGTGTGTGTGTGTGTGTGTGTGTGTGTGTGTGTGTGTGTGTGTGTGTGTGTGTGTGTGTGTGTGTGTGTGTGTGAAATGCCCCAGTTAAATATATCTGGTGGCTAGAGTTACCCAGGCTCAAACCCTGTACCTTGGGTACAGGTAGCAAAAGCTAGAATTCCCTGACTCACCATCACTTGTGAAAGCTGTTCAGATTTTTGCCTCATATTTTTGTTCTTTTCTGTTCCTCATAAAATCTGTTTTTTTTGGATTTTTGTAATCAGTGAAGGATTAAATTCACTAAATAATGACAGGCATTTGAATTTCAGACTTCATATTCTTCAGAAAATACATGGTAACACAAAACTTTTTATTCTAGCAATTTTCTAAGTTTATAAGATCAATATTTGAAAATTGTCCCTATTTTGGGGGTTGTATTCCCCCATTATTGGCTTTGTCCAGGTGTTGTGTTCTAAGAGGTTGAGAGCTATGGTGGGAACTGAATTCACTAAATGATAGCCATTTAAGATTCAGTCTTTCTGTCTTTCAAAAAACAGCTGATTTAGCATAGTGGTATGTTGTTCTGACTGTAGTGCACAGGGTCTTGTGTTCAAGAATGGGCAGTGAAATGCATGGTGATAGCACATTTTATTATATCCATTTTCCAAGATTATACGAGCAAAGTTTAAAATGTGTCCCTGGTTTTTGGGCTTTTGTCCCCCCATCCCATACATTTTGGCTTTTGCCAGATTTCTTGTGCTGCAAAGTTGAGAGATAGAGTTGAGTGTCAAATGGATTTTTACAAGGAGCTGAGAGCTTCAGGGGAAGACAAGTTTAATGCTGCTTATGCTGAGTCTGCTTGCATTGTTAATAGCATAACGGGTTGAATGCTTGCTTTTGATGCAAAAGGCTGTGAGTTCTCCTCTCACAGTATGTAGATGCATTGTTGATACTGTACTGTGTTGTACTTTTAAAAGGATGCTGCAGTCCTGAGAATGCCCTCTTTGATGAGATACCTGTTATCAGTTTGCCATCCATTCCCTATTGCAATATTACTAGCTTATCATTTGTTAATGTAACATAGGCAATTTATTCCTCAAGGGCAACATGCACTTTATTTGTAGATGAAACAATGAAAGATAAAGTTGTTTGCTAGCAGCAACCTTTTCATTAGTTACAGATCTCTTTAATGTATAATTACTTAGATGACTTTCAATTCTGCAGAGATTGTGCATATTTACTGATACTGGTGGATTGCAGAAGTTTAAGTAGACTTTTATGATGGAAATGTTTTGAATTGGGCAGTTTTGTCATTAT
Organism: Protopterus annectens; assembly: GCF_019279795.1. Taxonomy (NCBI): domain Eukaryota; kingdom Metazoa; phylum Chordata; order Ceratodontiformes; family Protopteridae; genus Protopterus; species Protopterus annectens. Next base: position 103,416,996 of record NC_056746.1, read on the forward strand.
TGATGCATGCATTTTGTTTCATTGTTTACTGGAAAAATGTTCAAAACAATAAATTTAAAATGCCCTCTAACAACTGTACTCTGTTATACAAAGAATATAATTTAATACAATCAGGCAGTTGTTTATTGATTATCTGATCAGCTCAGGTACGCCTCCTCCCAGTTCTTGGTTGGATGTGTTCGATTAGGAACCAGTTAAATCAACTGTCTACAAGCACAAGCCTTTTTTGTTACTAAATATTTTCACTGATTGAGTTTGAATGCTACCGAAAGTCATGAAGCCAGATTGAAGCAATCACTTCCCTTAGATCTTCGTTTTTTTTGGGGGGGGGATACTTATTGTCCACACCTAGGGAGCTAAGTCTGTTGTGTAGGATTTCTGCTGCACAATTCTCCTGGCTGAACTATACCTCTCAACTGTCCAGATTTTCGCAGAATGAATAGATTTGTGATTCTTATTTTTGGTTTGTTCCTCATAACATTTGTGGTTTTCTGACAAATCATTTAGAAAAGTTAGAAAGTAACTTAATATCAGACATTGAATTTCAGACTTCATACCCTTCAGAAAAATGCATGCTAAAGCAAGACCTGTTATTCTATCAACTAAGTTTATACAAGAGCAATTTCTATTACTGTTTGTTTGCTCCCCCAATACATTTGGCCTTGTCCAGATTTCCTGCATTAAGAGGTTGAGAGGCATGCACAAATAAATCGCTTTATAGAATTAGGTATATCCAGACCTCTCAACTGTCCCTGATTTTGGCTCAAAATTACAATTAATAAATAACTGTAATGATCAGAGTTACAGATTACTTTTATTTTAGAAATGCATGTAGATTCTCTTATTTTGTCAGCTGCTCAACTTAACAGTACTAATATAAAAAAGTGTCCCTTCTTTGACAGGTTCCCAGCTGTATTGTGTGGCTATTTCATATTTTTGCATCACATTTTTGGTCAGTTTTTCATAAAATTGTGGTTTTCTGGCAAATGAGTGGCAAATCATTAAAAATTGAAGTTAGAAAATAATGACAGACATTTGAGTTTCAGATTTCATACCCTTCAGAAAATTCATACTAATGCAAGACCTACTATTCTATTATCCTTCTAAGTTTGTAAGAGCAATGTTTTAAAATTGTCCTTATTTTTGGGCCTTTGTCCCACTTCTATTTATAGCTTATTCCAGATTTCTTGCTCTGAGGTTGAGAGGTATGACAAATGTGTCAGAGCTATCACCGTCAGCCAGAGACATTTCAAATTGTGACATACTTCTTGTACCCCACTCCTCCATGTAGTGACTCTGGATGTGTCCAAGTAAGGCAAGGAGCAGTTATTCAGTGTAAATGTGCAAAGTATCCTCCCATCCAAGGTAGACACAAGTACTACAGTGGCTTTTCATTTGTCCTCGATTTTGCAGAATGTTCTGGTTTTCTGTCATATTTTTATACTGTTTATGTATGCTTCTTATTATTCAGAAAATGCATGTTGTTGCAGTGCCTATTGCTCTGTGTTTAAGTAGCAATGCTTTAATGATCGTGGGGTAAGCTTGTATGAGACTGTAAGATGCAAATAAGCTTTAATAAGCATACTGTTAAAGAATTATCAATATTGAAAGCCTTTTTGTTGTTGCCATGCAGAGAATATTTACATAACGTGATAACGTATAAGCCTTAGGTATTGAAATGCATATAACAGTATTTGTAATAAAAGACAAGATTACAGTATTTTCAGAAGCTCATTACATTTGTTGGAGACTTGTAGTCATCTTTGCAGGCTTTACCCATAAACTAAACAGAATGCCAATCTATCATGTGTGGTCCATAACCTGTGCAGTAATCCTTTAAGCAATTTATCTTGAGCTTGTTTGTTGTTCATTTTTTACTTTAATAATGTTTTCCCCATGAAACAAGTAGATAGTTGTTGTCAGGCAGCAGGTCGTTTTTGGATAAGAAACATTTTTACAAGTGGGGGTAATTGCTATCACAGAGATTGCTACTTTCATCATGTTACGTGGTACTTTTATAAAGTTGAATATAAATTATAATTAGAAATGCAGTGCAAGGAGAAGTGGTTTGAGTTGACTGATGCTTGTTTTTTATACTTGATTTTGACTGGCATTCCAGTAATATATTTAACAAGTATTTTATTTTTTCATGCCTCAGAACCTTTTTTGTTTCCATCTAGATATTAAATAAGCTGTCATGTAGCCAATGCATTATAATATTTTTTTTCTTCTCCACTTCATTTTGTCTTGATTGGACTCTTATCATGACAGTTTGGCACCCAGGGCAGCTTATTTAATTAAAGTCCCAGTTTTTGTGGTTTTGAGCATAGCTCAGCCCCTTTCTAGTTGGCCACACCCCTTCCTGTTGGCCCCACTCCTTCAGCTGTCTCCTGCAGCCCCCCATTTGATTTGAAGTCACCAGCCACCACTGGGTTTTCTCCACATAGAAACAGTCACAGAAATCACATGTGGCTAAATAAATGACATTTCTAGTTGTACAATCTGCATAAAAATTAAAAACATATTTATTTCTTTTGATATGGGTGTATAAACTCCTCGTCAGCAGATATATATATCTGCAACTTCTACACCTACGGCAAGGGTGAGCACCCTTCCTATCTGAGGCCATAGCACTCTGTAGGTCAAAATCAATGCACAAAATCTGCTTCAAATTCCAATTATTCCTGCAGCAAAATGGGGCACATCCCTTACTACTTCCCTGAGTTCTTCATCGAATGTAAGTATCTTCCATTTATTCCTTATCACGTTACAGATATACTTCATGTCACTTGAACAAGTGAGTACCATCTTCAGGTCTCCTGTTCTCCTCTGTTGTTGATTATGGATATTATTTATGTCCTCTCTGACCAAATACAGCTTCCCGTCTTCTTGTCTCCTCCTTTCTATATAGCTCTGCATATATTCCACTTTACTGGCATCATAGCCTCTCTGAAGAAAATTGTCTGTCACGACTTGAATGGCTTTTCTAAAATTTTGCTCTTTAGTATGAAGTCTGGATGTTCTTAGAAATTGCCCTTTCAGGATATTAATATGTATATATTTGGGATGCATACTAGATCTTGGGAGGATATTGTTCTTCCAGAACGTAAGCGATATTAGACTGGTGGACCTCATCCTCTGATGAAACATATAAAGGAAAATATGGGACATGGTTTTCATTTTAGGGTGATACAGGTTTTGTAAATGAAAAAAAGAGGAGATGATGTTGATAATGCAACCGAATTGTCAAAGATGTCATGGATTGGGAGACTATCAGTACATAGATTTCAGGGACTTAACACTAACTATCCACTCAAGCCAGCCCTAAAGGGGAGGAGGCTGAAAAGAAACCTCTGATTGGTCAAGTGTCACCCTTGAATGATGTTTCATCAATGGAAGGCGTTGGCCTTTCTTTCAATGTTGATTGGTCTGACTTCCTAATATATGATTGGTTTACTTTTTCATTGATGTAAATGGATCTGGGGAAGGACTATTGCTATGATCTGAAAGTGCTTATCCTAGTTTACTCTGTTTGTTATTTTATTAAAGAGCTGATTTTATTAAATATGTAATTTTAATGTTTTACTGAAACAGATACTGCTCTAATGTTTTATTGAAGTTAACCTGGCTGTGTTGATTTTTGAAGTTTGATATATATATATATATATATATATATATATATATATATATATATATATATATATATACACACACACACACACACACACATATATATATATATATATATATATATATATATATATATATATATATATAATCTCAATAAATCAAAGTGTTCCACAGTGAATATCTCATAAATGAAACTAAATGATCAACACATTTTCCAATACAAAATTACAGTTTTATCAAAATTATTGATCACACATGTAAGAAAACTCGTTTTTTGCTGTACAGTAACCCCCATGCCTTCTACACCCTCTTAAAGAAATATATTAACCAAATTGTCCTACAATAGAGGAGAAAGACCAAAGACCTCCAGCATCGAATCCTGAATCCTACTGCAGCATATTCAGTGTGGTAGCAACTCAGTTCAAACAGACAATAAAGTACAGTACTATAAGATCTTACCATAAGAGTAGATGCCCTACTCTCACTGTTGCAATATTCCCTCCGAAAGGGATGTCTTGCCAAGGACAGCCAAATGTTTGGCCAGCGTACCAAAGCCTTAGCTCCTTCCAATCACTGTACATTAGACGTTTGTCCTATGTCTCAATCATAGGGTACATAAGTGACATTGGAGTGCTTAATCCCCAAAACTGAATTGATCCAGAAGAACCAGAGCAACCCAGAAGGAGAAGCAATGACATGTGCAGTAAGGAAGGGAAGGAAGAAGATGGACCCCTTGGCCAAAGGAGGACAGGGCAGAATACTGCAACAGTGAGAAATAGGGCGACAACTGTTATGGTCAGATCATGCACAACTCTACTATGTATTGGACCTCCAACAACCCATGTAGGGTTGTCCTTGAAAAACCAGCCCTAGCCCTAGAAATAACATCCAACTTATAATGTTTAGTAAAAGTTTGTACAGAAGACCAATTAGCAGCTTCCAAAATGGATCTAGAATCCAGACCTATGAAAAAAAGCACCAGAAAAGCCACAGCACTGGTAGAATGGCATGAACAGAAGAAGAAGAAAGTTGAGTACCATGAAAAGAGTAGTAACATTAAGTGGCCTTAGAAATCCATGAGGAGATAATTTGCTTAGAAACAGCCAAACCCAATTTTCTGGAATGGAAAGAAACCAAAAGTTGCTCAGATTTCTTTATACTTTTAGTCCTATCTAGGTAATATCTAAGCTGCCTATGTAGATCCAAAGTACAAATTATTCTCTCACTATCATTCTGTGAAGAAGGGAAAAAAGAAGGAAGAAAACAGTTTGATTTAGAGACAATCATTAACAACCTCGAGCATAAAATGATTGGTTAACAGAGACACTCTGTCTCTGTGAAAAAAACAAAAAAGAGGAACTGTCATAATTGCCTGAAGTTCAGAAGCCCTTCTTGCAGAAGTAAGGGCTCAAGTAACACAGTTTTCCAAGTACGCAACAGTAAAAAGAGACTGCAGGCTCAAAAGGAGGCCGAGTCAATTTTTCAAGAACAAAATTAAGATCCCAAGAAGAAAGAATACATTTTCTTGGAGACCTAATAGGAAGGGAACCTTTCAAAAATTGTTTAACTTAAAATCTAAAAGCAAGTGGTGGCAACAAGGGCAGAGAAGCAGAAGTGACTAACAAATGAGTGTTAAAAGATGAGTATGACAGACCAGAATTGATAAGCTCACACAAATAAGAAAAAAACATAGGAATACCCACAGACAGATGGTCCAGGTCATGAGTGTGACACCAAGTAGAAAAGCTCTTCCATGCAGCTACATAGGATTTTCTAGTGTTGGGTCTTCTGGCCTCCTGCAAACCTAAAGCACACCCTCAGGGAATTGGTGAAAAAGGATTCAAAACCCTATCACCCAAAGTGTGCAGTGAAGGGTAAATAAATGAGGGTGAATGAGAGATTCCATCCTGTGTGAGAAGATCCATCCTGTGAGGTAACTTGTAATGATTGTCCCTGGCCAGATGAAATACAAGGGAGAATCACTGCTATGTGGGTTAAAAGAGGGTCACTAGCATGATTTCAGGCCTGACCTGCATGATTTTGTGCAAGACATTTGGCAACAGAGTAAGAGTAGTGTAACATACAGAAACACCCCTTTCCAAGAAAAAAGACGTGGTGTCCATTTTTAAGTGAGAGGATTTGGCAATCTGGAACAGATCATGGAGAGTTGTCTGTTCAGAGGGGAGGCAAAAATATCTACTCAAGAAGTAATCCACTGATGTACAATGTCCATAAAAAAATGTCCAGTGAAGCATACATACATGAGGATCTGCTCTGGACTTACTCAGATTGTCGGCCATGAGATTGTGCCTTGAGGGAATGCAAACTGCCTGCAGAGTTAGGTGATGACTGATTGCAAAATCCCAAGCCTGAAGAGCTGCCCCACAAAGAAGGTGAAATTTTGTACCCCCTATTGCTTGTTTATGCATCATACAACCATGGTGTTGTCTGTGAAAATTCTCAAAGGACCTGGAACCCAAAGAGGGTGCAAAGCATGAAGATCCAGAATCAGCGCTCTCACCCCTTTTATGTTGTTATGGTCAACTTTTGGTAGAGAAGGCCAAATTCCATGGACCTTGATGTAGTTGGAAGAATTCCTGAACCATGATTGGAAGCATCTGTGTAAAGATTCTGAGTGGGAAGATGGACTTGAAAAGGCTGGACAGGATTCAGAGAAATCTGCTGAATCCACCAGAGGAACTCCAGTTTGTGGCAAGGCAAGAGAAGGATGAGAAGATCCAGTGGATGGCAATGTAGAAGCTAAACAATTTTGAGATACCACTAAATCTTCCTCATGTGGAATATGGTGAAAGGAACCACAGGCATTGTGGATGCCTTAAACCCCAGCACTCAAAGGACCTCTCTTATGGGCAGCTCTTGCTATGGAAGAAGAGACTGAAAATGGGCAGTAAGGAATGGACCTTGGATGTAGGAAGCAAAGCCATCATTGACAAAGTCTGAATCTTGCAACCTAGACAAACCTGGTCTTGAAAAGGGTAAGAACAGACTCTTCAAGATTTAGGGTGAACCACACACAGTGGAGGAGAAACATAGGGTAATAGAAATCCTGAAAAAGGAGGTGCTGAGAGGAAAATTAATCAGCAGGTCACCCAAATAATGGAAAATCTGAATTCAATGAAGTCTGCAGAAGGCTACCACTGGGACTAGACATTTGGTAAAGACCATTGGAGCTGGAGAAAGATCAAACAGCAAACTGAGCACTGATGATATAAAAAAGAAACAGAGAAACATAAAACTTTCATGTAAATAGGATGAATAGGAATGTGAAGGTAAGCATCCTTCAGATCTAGAGGCACAAGGAAAGCCTGAGGAAGTAAGTAAATAACTGAGGAAACAGAGACTGGAGAGAGAACATCTTGAAAGTGGGCACTTTCAGAAAGGTATTGCAAAAAAAAAAAAAAAAAAAAAGATCCACAATAGGCTTCCAAGAACCCTCCTTCCTGGGAACCAGGAACATTCTGGAATAAAACCCTTTGTGTTACTGAAAGGGTATTACTGGTTGAATGGCTCCTTAAACCAAAAGCTCTTGAAGAACTGATTGAAAATGAGGAATTTGACAATTGGGATGTCGGGGAATGCCTAAAAGGGGAAGAATGGATTTACAAACCATTAAATATCAGTTTTGAATGATGGAACCACCTATAAATCTGTGGTTATGAATTGCCAAACTAGAAGAGACAGAATCAATTGAAGAGAAAAGGGAATCTGGCTGCGGGGAATAAGTTGAATGTCAAATGGACACAGATTTGTCAGGAAAAGAAGGCTTCTGACCTTGACTCTTGAACCCTGGTAGGACTTATCAGGAAAAACTCTCAACTCAAAATAAAAAAAATGACGGATAACCCGGACCAGTGAACACTTTATTAAACAAGACTGAGCACTTTCGTCAATGGTATCTTTGACTTCATCAGAATCTAAAACAGTACAAACACACACAATATTTAAATATTTATCCAGTCACACGATCTTAATTAACTCAACTCATTTACAATTTAAAAGCGCCATTACCTACAACATGTAACCTACATAAATTTTTCTTTTTACAATAATTTAAAAATAATTTAATTAAAAAAAATATTCATTGTAACAACAGCTGTGCAAATAATGTATCAGAGCAAATTCAGACTTTAATTTTAACATACTGTTAATGGAGATCATCTCATTTAGGCCAGGGGGCTCCGCAGCATTATATCTTAGCTGCCATCTCAGTTCTTTGCACTCTAAATACAAATCAGTTGGCCTCCCTTTTGGCATCACCCACACTTGTACATACCCCCTTCTTCTAGGTATGTACAAGTGTGGGCGATGACATCAATGCAAATATATCTTAGAGGGAAAAGGAGTCAGAATTGGAACAGGGGACCTTGTGAAGATTATGCATAAATTTTACTGTTACAGTTCAGGAGTTGTCTACATGGCTGTGTGTGAAGAATGTAAACATTTTTACACAGGGAAAACTAAAGGTAAGTTTAAAAAGAGAATATACCAGCACCAGTATGACATCTCCAAACTAGATGAAAGGAATCCATTGGCTAGGCATGTGAAATGTTTCCCTGACCACAGATTTAAATACACTGCAGTGGATAGAGTAGATTTGGGGCCAAGAGGGGAGGGGCGACTGATTTGTATTTAGAATGCAAAGAACTGAGATGGCAGCTAAGATATAATGCTGCAGAACCCCCTGGCCTAAATGAGATTATCTCCATTAACAGTGTGTCAAAATTAAAGTCTGAATTTGCTCTTTGAGACATTATTTGCACAGCTGTTGTTACAATGGATAGTTTTTTTAAATTAAATTATTTTTAAATTATTGTAAAAAAAAAGCTTACGTAGGTTATATGTTGTAGGTAATGGCGCTTTTAAATTGTAAATGAGTTGAGTTAATTAACATCATGTGACTGGATAAATATTTAAATATTGTGTGTGTTTGTACTGGTTTAGATTCTGATGAAGTCAAAGATACCATTGATGAACGCGCTCAGTCTTGCTTAATAAAGTGTTCACTGGTCTGGGTTATCCATTGTCTTTTTTATTTTGAGTTGTTAGTCTGTGTTGTGTCTTCAACTTTCGAAGGAAAACCCTCTTGGGAGATCTCTTAGTGTTAGAAAAATATGCATTTAAATATATGTGAAATGCTAGTTTAAAAGCAAAGTAGTATGTAATGCATTTTATTCTATTAATGATATAACAAAAAGGTTGAATTTATGTGCAATTGTAAGTAGTTTTGAAACTGCAGTGTGGCTTGTAGAAAATTGACCTCTGGCCCTGGCAGCTGCCAGCTCAGCAAGTTTTAATATTTATGCTTTTCACAAGTGATTATCTGCTGGGTCAGGAAATTAAATATGTGAAATAATGAAATCTTCTGCTCTTTCCTGCTGGGATGATTTGGCCGTGTATATGTGTTACTAAGATAACATGCAGCTGTTGGGAAAGTGTTACAGGGAACAAAGAAGTGTATTAAAAGACTGAATCTGCTATTGTTTTCGGACTGGTTTGAAGCCTTGAAGAAGTAACTTTACAGAAAGACATTATGTCTGACCAGGTGGATAGCAAGGCCGTATTGTTACCAGAGGAAAACTTTTTTTAAAATATACAGCATCAGCATAGATTAATGAATAGAACATTGTAAGCTAGAGTGATGTAAATGCCCTGTGACATACCACGTCAGTAAGGTGGGCACAGCTTGAATGTAAAGACTATAAAATCTGTATACTTCCTGTTTCATGTCAGACAAAAGTCTGTACTTGTACGTTTTTTGCCTCCTGGTGTACACTAGTAAACTTTTGAACCTGAACCTCCTGTGTATTGAACTCTGGATTTTATCTAACAGTTTGGTCCTTCGGACCGGAAACCCCTCAGACAGCTGCAGATCAGAGTCTACCGGTGGTCGAATACTGCGCAGGAGAAGTTACCGAAACGGTTCTTCTTGGGTGAAAAGACCTCCGACTGAATTGTCATTTAGAGAGGCTGGCCACTTTCTGATCTGTGGCTGAAGAGCGGAACCTGGACGGTTCAATACCAGAGGCTCAAGTAGGAAGATTTTGCCTTTTTTCTGTTTTAGATCGGGGACTAGGTTACAGTAAATATTGTTGTCAAGATTTGTTATGCAGATCAGGGACAAAAGGAATTACTGTATATTTGGTTATAGATCAGGGTAACAGAATAAGGTAGGCAGTTATTCTAGATAAACTGTGAAAAGGAACTGAGAACTTGATATCACGTGATAAGAAGGGTTACGTAACATTTTCTTTTACCATGGGAAATCAGTGCACTAAAACATCACGAGATCCGCCCCTAACCGAAGACGCAAAATACATGCAATCACAACGTTCTGATAATGTTAGGTATTATACGAAATGGGTTAACAAATATGAATTTGTTGGTAAATTAGATAAAACTTCACTGGTTAAACTCCTTAAGCAACTTAAATCCGATGCGGGAGGTCAGGCAAAAAAGCAACGCCAATTAGGCATTCCTCAGGCACACAGGTGGATTGAGGAAGCAAATCGTAGAGAACAGAAGATTAAGAATTCAAAATCATTATTCCTAGACAAAGAAGATAATAACTTAGTAATAGCAACAGCTCCTCCCCCTCCCTTGCCCCCTCCTTTACCTTTTTCAGGATATGAAGTGAGTGGACAGGCTGGTCCGCCTCTACATTATCCTGAAGTCTCAGCGAGTCCACAACCGTTTGTTAGAGATCCCATTGAAACTAGGTCCCGAACACGTAAAATACGTGGGGATGCAGAATCATATGAAATAGAAAGAAACCTACAGGATGAGAGTGAGGAAGAAACATGTCCACTTATAGAGGTCCCACATCCTCAGGCAGGACAGGACCCAACACTCTTAGTATATAGACCATGGACATCGGAGGATATCCGGAAAGCTACTGAGGGAATCCCCCATCTGAAAGTTAATTTTACGAAATTTTTAGAAGATCTACAAGGCATGAGGTTGAGTTACCACTTGAATGGGGAAGAAGTAGAAAAAGTAGTAAGACAAATTATAGGTCCAGATTGGCACATGATTTGTGTCACCTGGAATCCTCGTAATGCAGAGCTTAAACCACTCCCACATAGTGACGCAGAATTAGACAATAGAGTGAAAGGTCTTACAGACCGAATCTCTGAGAAATGGAAACCTAGAGCAGACTGGACTTGCATTAATCAATGCATACAACAGGAAAATGAGACAATAGATGGATACTATGCTAGATTATTGGAGTGTTTTAATAATCATAGCGGTATGATGGTTCCTGAAAACCAAACGAATGATTCCCCGTATGAACAACAATTAAAAAATGCATTTTTGAAAGGTTGCATTGCACCTATCAGTAGCTTCATTACGAAGCATATGATAGACCATCGAACAGGTAGGCTACAAGCCTTACTTGAATATGCTAGACATGCTGAAAGACATTTTAATAGCAAAAAGAAAAAGAAGGCACAAGTCTTCACTGCTGAAGACAGAGCTGAAATATTTGTGTTACAGTCAGGTAAAAAGGGCAAGAAGAATGCCCAGGGAAACAAACAGTCTGCCAAATGATCAGAAGATTCTGAGGAAAGGAAAAAGAGAGGTGAGTGCTTTAAGTGTGGGAAAAAGGGACATTTAGCGAGGAATTGTAAACAGAACAAAAAGGTAATTACAGAAGATAAGGCAGATGAGGACTGACTATATGATAGTGAAGATACATCATGCAAAAGTCAGAAATCATCAGGAGAAGTTAATAAACAGAAGACAAATATAAATGTGATAGAAGGAATAGAGGAAGTGCAAGTAGATATGGAAGATGAAGAAAGTGAAATTTTGGATTTAGCATTATTGAGCTTAGAGCTCTACTTAGCAGATACGAAACCGGAAGTTACACTTCTGGTGGAGGGAAGGGAAGTCACATTGCTGTGTGACTCAGGAGCGTCACGGACCCTGATACACCCCTACAAGTTACCAGAAAATTCTGAATCACCTGATTATATACTAGTGAAAGCTGCAAATGGACAGCTATACAGGGAACCACTTTCCCATGATATAGCAATAACTGACCCTGTTTCAGGTATGACCCAAAGAAGTAAAATCATTGTTTCTGCAAAGTGTCCAGTGAACCTATTGGGCAGGGACCTTATGCAGATATTTGGCATAGTAGTAGTTCCGACTGTGCAGGGTATGGAAGCGCAGAGGCAAGTGGATACTTTTGTAGTGCGATCGGAGGGTGAAACTTTTTACTGGTACAGCCAGGACCTAGTTATGACTGGTCCAGGGGCAGTAACCGAGGAACTGATGAATGTAGCCATCAGTAAAGCCCCCTCCCTCGACACTAATCGACAGCATTTGTTACACTGTACTCTATACTACTGTACTATGCCAGGACCTGATAGAGAGTATGAGCAAGAATTGTTCAGAAATCGCGCAACTAGATTGGTTTTACGTACTTTGTATTGGGATACTGAGGGGAACAGTGTAGTTAGCTGTTCATTACCTCAAGAATTCCTTGCGTTATATAGATCAAATTGATTACCATGTCAGCTTGACAAAGAACAAAAATGTAAAATGGGCAGACTTAGGAGAAAAGGTGACAAGATGGGAGAAACAGACTGACTTAGAATTGTCAGAACAAGGAATACAAAAACAAAAGTTGAATTGGTTGATACAGACATCCGGCTGTACACTTGCAATCTAGTGAGGACAGCTGATTAGCATTTTTATTAGAAGAAGAAGAGAAAGCCTTATGTGAAATTCCAACGACTCTTTGGTCGACAGGCAAGTCAGATGTAGGACTTATTCGAACAGCAGGACCAGTTACAATTACACCAAAATTGGCATTTAGGCCACAGAAAAGACAATACCCCTTGAGGAAGGATGCAGAAATAGGAATCAAACCTATAATAGCAGCATTACTCAGGGAAGGAGTACTGGTAGAATCTCCTGATTCACCATGTAATACACCCCTATTTCCTGTTAAAAAAGCAAACTGGGAATGGCGGATGGTTCAAGATTTACAAGCTGTGAATAATGCAGTGATACCCAGAGCACCTACGGTGCCAGACCCACATACTTTGTTAAACGATTTAAAACCGCAACAAAAATATTTCTCTGTGGTAGATATCAGTAATGCTTTCTTTACGATACCTATACATCCTGATAGTCAATATTGGTTTGCATTTACATTTCAGGGTAAAAGGTATACTTATACTCGACTACCACAGGGATATTGTGAGAGCCCAACAATATTTGCACAAGAAATGGCTAGCAACCTGGCAGGGTTTACCCCACCAGGAGGTAGTTAAATTCTACTTTACGTAGATGACATCTTGCTAGCAGCCCCCACCCAGCAGCAATGCAGGGAGGATACTGTAGTGTTATTGAAATTTTTAGTAACACAAGGACACAAAGTAAATAAAAGTAAATTACAACTTTGGAAAAAGCAAGTTAGATACCTAGGATATGTGATATCCAATGAAGGTAGGATATTAGATGAGGATAGAAAAACAGCAATTTTGCAAGCACCCAAACCAGCAACCAAGAAGGAAATGATGTCCTTCTTGGGGACAACTAATTTCTGTTGGAGTTGGATACCAAATTATGCTTTGGAATCTGCTCCACTGACTGACTTGATATATAAGACACCAATGGCAGCACAAGACATTTTACAATGGACACCCGAAGCAGAAATGGCTTTCTGCAGGTTGAAGCAGTTGATAGCTTCTTCATTAGTTTTAGGACTCCCAAATTATCACAAACGGTTCTTTCAGGCCGTAGATTGCAAGCAAGGATATATGACGTCAGTGCTGACGCAACAACATGGGGATAGGCAATGCCCCATAGCCTATTATTCATCACAGTTAGACCCAGTGGCACGATCTTTGCCTCACTGTGTACAAGCGGTAGTTGCAGCTGCAATGGCAGTACAGGCTTCAGCCTCAGTGGTGTTGTTCCACCCTCTCACATTGAGAGTGCCTCATGCAGTCGCAATAATTTTACTGCAAGAAAAAGTAGCATATCTTTCTCCTGCTAGACATCTTTCATGTATGACTATACTGCTGAGCCAACCTCATATGACAATTGAACGATGTACGACATTAAATCCATCAACATTACTTCCAACTCCTGTGGATGGCACACCGCACAGCTGCCTGCAAGAGATTGAACAGTTAACCTTGCCAAGACAAGATCTCACAGATATGCCCTTGGATAATGCCGAGGTGACATATTACGTGGACGGCTCATGCAGAAGGGGCCCTACAGGAAAGAATCTAGTGGGGTATGCAGTAGTTACAGACACTGAAATTCTAGAAGCTCAATCCTTACCACATAACTTATCTGCACAAGCAGCAGAATTGATAGCTTTGACACGGGCATGTACTTTAGCAAAAGACAAATGTGTAAACATATATACTGATAGTCAGTATGCTTTCTCTACAGTACATGTATTTGCACAACAATGGAAAAATAGGGGAATGATAACATCTAGTGGGAAACCAATTAATCATGCGCAATTTATTTTGGAACTATTAGAATCTATTCAGTTACCTACCAAAGTAGCTATTTGCAAATGTATAGCTCATACAAAACAACAGGATAGAATTTCGAAAGGCAATGCAAGAGCTGATGCAGCTGCAAAGCAAGCAGCCTCAGACTCAGAAACTTTACTTTTGAATGAGGAATTACAACCCTCTGAGATTTTAGATTTAGACATGTTAAAAACAATGCAGATGCTTACTACAAAAGCAGAAAAACAAAAATGGGAAAAACAAGGCGCAATTTTTGAAAATGGACTGTACATTTCCAAAGAGAAAAAAACGATATTGCCGTCTAATTTATTTAGATATGCAGCTTTGTTGAGCCATGGGCAGTGCCATGTCTCAACAGGGGGGATGGTACAGTTAGTAAACTGAATATTCCAAACATATGGATTCACAAACTATACAAAAACATTTTGTGCAGCTTGTCATACTTGTAACAAGCACCATGCACAAGGGGCCTTTAAACCTAAGCAAGGAAGTTTTCCTATACCACCGTATCTGTTCCATACTATTTGTATGGATTTCATAGAATTAAATAAGTGTGAAGGGAAAAAGTATTGTTTAGTCATTGTAGATATGTTTTCTAAATGGGTAGAAGCTTTTCCAACTAAAAATCTGGATGCAGCAACAGTGGCGAAAGCCCTGATAAAAGAAGAAATCCCTAGGTTTGGCATTCCGAAAAGGATTTATAGTGACAATGGCACACATTTTGTCAATCAGACAATTCAACAACTTGGGAGATTTTTTGGAATCTCCTTGAAAAACCATTGTGCCTACCACCCACAGTCAGCAGGACTGGTGGAAAGGTACAATGGAACCCTTAAAAGTAAACTTAGGAAGTTAGTTGAAGAGACCCAAAAGAATTGGATACACTGTCTGCCTTTAGCACTGCTGAGTATGAGAATGGTTCCAAATGTGAAGGGTCTGACTCCCTTTGAAATGGTTTTTGGGAGAGCATATTATGTGCCTCAGTGGAAAGCTCTCATGCCCACAGAACAAGAGGCTGACAGTTCATTAGCTTGTTATATGAGGAAACTGTTAACAAATAAATCTGTTTTGCAGTTTAACTCTTTTTCAGATAAGGAACAGACCAGACCGGTGGAAGTAGTTTTGGATCCCGGAACGTGGGTGTGGCTGAAAGTGACGAAGAGAAAGAATTGGGCGAGTCCAAAGTGGGAAGGACCGTACCAGGTACTGTTGGCAACGCCTACTGCAGTCAGAGTGGTTGAGAGGACGTCCTGGGTTCATTTGACACACTGCAAACTGGTAAAGAACTTTCAACTTGATAAAAACTTTGTGACTGATATACAACAAGGGAAAAATGGCCAAGAACAAAGCGAATAGAAATTTAGATCAACCCCAGAGATGTTGCATAATCATTTTGTTGAGTATACATTTATTGACTACAATTGTGACAATTTTCCTCTTGTTGTGGTTTTTCCTTCACTCAACCACACAAGTGAAAGTGGGAAGGCATGACGAAATGTCTATAGACTGGCATTCAAATTTTAACGCATACCTAGCTATGAAGCGTGTATATGCAGAAACTATGAACATTTTGAATTGCTGGGTTTGTACAGCTATACCAACAGCATATGGAGGACTGATAATGTCCGCTGTCCCTTTGGGGATAAATGAGACTTGGGATAATTTGCTTTTTGATACAGGAACTGTGAGATCACAGGACAAAATAGCTTTATTTTTACCTGTTACACAAAAGGGAATTGTATGTTTTTACAAAAATGACACTCTCCAGGTAGGCTGCAACAATTGTAATATAACACTATCTTACCGGTGTTATATTAAGATTAGTAATGGCAATATTCTTTGCAATACTAATTATGGCTCATATTTGAACTCACTGAAAGCAACCATGAATGAAATTCGCAAGAATCCTGTTTTATTTAAACAATTGTCAGTTATAGACCAGAAAATGTTTCATGCAGGGTTAATGCGTATTAGTACTATAGTAGAAAACTGTTATTTTATTTGTGGGAAAAAAGCATATAAATGGCTACCTGAGAATTGGTCCGGCAGTTGCTTTTTGGGCTATCTGATTCCGGCAATAAGACATACTGCAGAATTACCTTTGGGAAAGATACGAAACGTGAGAGAAGTAGCTCAGAAACCTGGAGGTCCAGTCGAGAAACCTGTAAATCCAGTAGGGTGGATCGAGGCTGGCTGGAAAGACCATGATAACGTAAAGGACAAAAGCAAATTGACTCATATGGACTTGAGTGACAGTGTTATATCTTGGGCAGGAATATTCCCAGCATATGGAGCAGTCAAATTGCTCTGGGAGCTGAGGAAGCTGTCAAAACTTCTCGAAGTAATGAGTAATGCAACTTTCTCTGCCCTAGAACTGGTGACTGATGAACTGAATGCAATGAGAACTGTTGTGCTACAAAATCGAATGGCTCTTGACTTCACCCTAGCAGCGAGAGGTGGTACGTGTGCGCTTATCAAAGAAGAATGCTGTGCGTACATACCAGACAATAGACATGAAATTAACAACCACCTAGAGGTAATTCAGCAAGTGTCAGCCATGACTGAACCAGGCCCAAATCCACTGACGGACTTTTTCCAGAATCTATTAGGGGGGTGGGGTTCCATCCTAATGAATATTCTAATTGCTATTTGTGTTGGTATACTCCTGATAGGAGTATGTGTTTGTTGTGGAATTCCCTGCATGAAAAGATTAATCAAAGATTTTATTGATGTATCTGTTACTGAAACCTTGTACCAAGATATTGAGATTGAAAAATTGATCTCAGATGAAACTTTTTCTGAAGTATAGATTGAATGACTCACCTAGCTGAAAATCCTTAGTGGAAGAGGTTAGGAGATGAAATCACATTATTCATACTTCAAAATAGAATAAAAAGAATTAATAGGAGGGAAAATGTTAGAAAAATATGCATTTAAATATATGTGAAATGCTAATTTAAAAGCAAAGTAGTATGTAATGCATTTTATTCTATTAATGATATAACAAAAAGGCTGAATTTATGTGCAATTGTAAGTAGTTTTGAAACTGCAGTGTGGCTTGTAGCAAATTGACCTCTGGCCCTGGCAGCTGCCAGCTCAGCAAGTTTTAATGTTTATGCTTTTCACAAGTGATTATCTGCTGGGTCAGGAAATTAAATATGTGAAATAATGAAATCTTCTGCTCTTTCCTGCTGGGATGATTTGGCCTTGTATATGTGTTACTAAGATAACATGCAGCTGTTGGGAAAGTGTTACAGGGAATAAAGAAGTGTATTAAAAGACTGAATCTGCTATTGTATTCAGACTGGTTTGAAGCCTTGAAGAAGTAACTTTACAGAAAGACATTATGTCTGACCAGGTGGATAGCAAGGCCGTATTGTTACCAGAGGAAAACTTTTTTAAAATATACAGCATCAGCATAGATTAATGAATAGAACATTGTAAGCTAGAGTGATGTAAATGCCCTGTGGCATACCACGTCAGTAAGGTGGGCACAGCTTGAATGTAAAGACTATAAAATCTGTATACTTCCTGTTTCATGTCAGACAAAATTCTGTACTTGTACGTTTTTTGCCTCCTGGTGTACACTAGTAAACTTTTGAACCTGAACCTCCTGTGTATTGAACTCTTGATTTTATCTAACACTTAGTCATGGGAGGCTGTCTATGCCACCTCCACACAAGGGAAGATTTGGAGGGGTAATTTCTTTGAAACTCGGGAATAGAAGAAAGGAAGTTCTGCTTAAGAATTTGCATGACCTTCTCTTATCCTGCAAGGTCTTGAAGAGCTCAGCTGTTGCAGAGCTGAAAAGACTCTGTCTAAAGAAGAGTCCAGCAACTTAGCCTTAATGCCTTCAGGAAGGGACTGGAGCCACAACCAGGAATATCTCCTCATAACTGACCCTGAAGCAGTCACCTTGCAGGAGGTATCAGCAGCATCAGAGCTACATTTTATATAGAGTGATGAGCTACCTGGGATGCAGAGCTCAAAAGAGAGAACTAGCAGAGGACCTCAGTTCTGAATTACACAAATCAGATAGAATATCCTCAAGATGAGAAAGAAGAGCCAGGACATATCTAGTCATATGGGTATGGTAGTTTATGGCTCAGAAAGCTAATGTGGCAGAGGTATGCAGTTTTTTCCATACTTTTCCATAGCATGACTGTCCCTGTCAGTAGGAAAAAAACTGGAAGAGAACAAAGCAATTTAGAAGGCTTTTCGGTGACCAGGGAAATCATTGCAATGTCAGAAGAAGGGCTTTTATATAGAAACTTCTGGGCTTCAGGAACTTAATAGAATCTGTTGGGTTTCTTTGGAACTGGAGGCTGGGAGTCAAGCATCTGAGAGGCAAAAGAAGGGGTGAAAGGACAAATCTTCAATGGGAGAACCAGATGAAAGGAATCTTCTTCAGACCCCAGAGTTAGAGAGGAATGAATTTCAGAGGAGTATGCCAAGGACTCCTATCCAGAATCCAAGTCCACCTCCTTCTCAGAGGAACCATAGTCTCAAGGTCTTAGAAGGTGTACAGGGCCATAGAACAAGGGAAGGAACAGATAACCACTAAGGGGTCTTCAGAGCCATAAGGGCATTGGAAAGACTGTGAATGGAATCCTGCCTTATGTGGATCTTTAGCTACAGGAGCCACTTCTGCTTTTCTGTTCCTTTTTCAAAGGAACATCAGCTCTAACAAACTTAGAGGGTTCAGACCCTTGCCTGACTTCAATAAGGGAACCAGGGACTTCCTCCCTAAACAAAATCTTGGGAATCCCCCGAGACACCTTCAAAAATGATCAGCCATGGTTCCCCCTCCTCATCTATAGCAGATGTATGCACAGCTTCAGTGGACATGTGGGTAGACAGCCCTGTATCGACCTCCAATGGGATTGTGGCAGAGGTGGCTGAAGTTTGAACTGGAAAGCCCTTGGGTTCTTCAGCCAACCCAATGGAAACATCTGGAGTAGGCTGGACAGCCAATCAGTACTTTTTTTCTTAAGCAGAGGCTGCACGTTGGAGTGCAAGGATTCAGAAGCCATGGAACCCTGAGCCAGAAGCTTCACTTACTGTTTTCTTCTAAATAGATAGAAAGGAAAGTCGGATGGCTGTGTAAAGTCATTGGTACAAAAGTTTGATAAACCTCACTATGAATATGGTCATTTGCAGCACCAAAACAAAGAAGGCACTTCTTGTGTCTGTCTTTATGGGGAATCTGCCACCCACACTCACATTTTTCATTACTGGATGCATGTAAGGGAAAAAAGAGGGAAAACACTTCAACAGGGAACTTGTTTTTTGAAGGTGTATCTGCATGTAATGTATGACTTGCACACTAAATTGTAAAAATAGCTCTCGGACTGGCGACACAGAAATTTTGCAGATTAGGTACTTGTGCATCACTTATGTACATTATGCTTAGACATAGAACATATGTCTGAAGTACATTGACTGGAAGGAGCTAAGGCTTTGATATGCTGGCCAGGCACTCAGCTATCCTTGGCAGGTTATCCCATTTGTAAAGAATACTCCAATAGTGATAAGGAAGGCTGTCTCATAATATAATTCACAAGTGTCCATGTTTTGAGTAGTAATGTTAAAATATGAACACTGTGTCAAAGAGGGTACCATTTGCCACCGAATGTGAAGACCAGGCTGGTACTAGAGGAGCTTGAATCCTGCCACTATTGATCAGTGTACCACATGGGTAGGTTAGGGACAGGGGCTATAGTCCTTGGATCTACTCCACTGCCCCAAAATGATTGGAGGGTAACCAGAGTGATGGCATTTCAAGTCACACTACTAGTACCAAACATACACAAGTAAAAGAAAATGCACAGAAATATGATTCAATAAGTAATTCATGAAATGCATCCTGGCACCAAGAGCAAAAAGGGAATATGCACTGCTGTCCTGGTTATGGGCTTTCAATATCCACACTCAGACTAGGACGTACTACTTCCAGAGCTGAATCCCTAATGCCTCCTTTCACACACACACACACACTCACACACACACACACACACACACACACACACGCACACACGCACACACACACACACACACAGACACACACACACACACACACACACACACACACACACACACACACACACACACACACACACACACACACACACACACACACATGCACATATATATATATATATATATATATATATATAGAGAGAGAGAGAGAGATTCACTTTATATCCTTGAAATACTGAAATGTCGAAATTCAGTATTTCGAAGCTATAAAGTCGAAAATTTGAAACCATGAAAACTCAGAACCGCAAATTTCAAAATCTCGCACACCGGAAATTTTGAATTTCATGCTTCTACTCCACGCTGTAGTCTTCAGTGAAAGGCTAAGGACATGGCAGCATCTCTATTTTCTGCCTGAACTCTCACCAGCTTATCTTGCTGTAATACATCATTTTAAAGAGAACACATCAGGACTCTAGTACCTTCTCTTATTATATAGGAGTGTTAGAACCAGAGTAAGAATATATATACATCATATGGAAACAAAAGCCATAGCCCTTTAGTTCTCACAGCATCAGTGATTGAAAACTTGAAGTGTTACTGACAAAACTTAATTTATCTTATTTAGTCGTCGTTATTGGCAGCATTTACCATACATTGTCCCTGACCTCCTTTCTAGAACTTTTATTTATTTATTTATTTAGTTATTTTACATTTGTTTACGGGGGGAATTCTGACCGAGCCAGTGGCCTTTTTTCAACAGAGGCCCAGGGAGAAAAGCTCCATTATAAAAATACATTACAAAGAATACAATAAATCGATAACAATCAAGAATACATAACTTTGGTAAATAATACGTAGTAAATAGTTTATACATAAACAATAAAAATTGTGAGAGTAATATAAAGTGGAAAAAGAAAGTAAGCTAACAAATAAACCTGCATGAAATAGCTTGTGCCATTATAGAGAAATGACTGATCAGTAGATAAATATCATGGTTTTGGTGATAAATATTTATGAGATACATGTATGGTATATGAACAAGAATATGGATAATTGTTGCTATGCTAGTGTTACTTGTTCTAAACAGTGACCGCTATGGCAATACTGAGGTGAAATACAAGAAGGAGGGAATGAGATGAAACTGGAGGAAGCTTGAGATTGGTAGATAAAAATAGAAGAAGTAGTGAGGTTGAGATAGGAAAAGAAAAACTGGAATTCCATGACAGAAGGGATAGTTTGGCTGTTAGAATTTAGTAAGGGAAGCAATATTTTGGTTGTAAGATCAAGGAAGGACAGAATGATCGGCCTGGATTAGTGCAGGAGCAAAGCCAGTTTTTGGCTAGGTGTTCCTTCAACAGTAGCTTAAGGTTGGATGTGTTGCTAGAATTTAGTATTGTCTGAGGCATGGAATTCCAGGACATAGATATTTGGTGACAGAATAGAGAGTGACCATAACAATTATTTGATTGATTTACTTTGAATAGTAGTTTGTTGGAGGATCTTAGTGACCTGCCATTTGAGTTGGGCTGCACTAAGCTCTGGAGTGCTGGACAGTTGTCTGGATGGTGGAAGATGGAATGAATGAAAGTTTGTTGGTTGAGGGATAGGAAATTGGGTAACTCAATCCAATTTAGTTTATGAAGTGCTGTGCAATGATGTCATCTGTAAGGGAGGTTAGTAGCGAATCTTGCAATTTTATTACAGCATGTCTCCAGTTTGTTTAAATCTGAATTTCTTAGATTAGTGAATATTGGTGAGGCATACAGAAGGGTAAAGAGTAGATGAGTCTTAGCTATGGACTGTCTAGTGGCCTCAGTTAGGTATGGCTTGACTCTGTATAGTCAGCCTAGCTTAATGTGGACCTTTTTGATAGTTAGAGCAAGGTGTTTGTCAAATTTTAGGTTGCTGTCAATTGTGACTCCAAGGAGTTTGGTGTGCTGAACAGGTTCAATTTTAGTTTTATTGGCTGAATAGATGGTGAAGGGGGGAATGTTATCAAGACATTTGTTTTTGTTGAGGAGCATAAGCTTTGTTTTATTTGGAGTGAGTATGAGTTGATAGTCTGAGACGTACTTTTCAATGTCTTGGAAAGATTTTTGGGTTGTGTGTAGGAGTTCTGGTAGGGGGGGTTCTGAACATATGAGGGAGGAGTTGTCTGCATATTGAATGATGGCTGCATGCTGGGTGACTGTGCTGAGTCTGTTGGAGGACATGGTGAGGAGCAATGGGCCAAGAATTGAGCCTTGGGGTACTCCTACTCAGAGTGGTAATAGGATGGCGAGTTCATTTTTCCACTTAACTGCCTGTTGGCAGTCAGTTAAGTAACTGAGAAACCAGAAGAGGGCTGGCTGGTTTAGGTTTAAGGAGGCTCATTTAGTAGCTTTTGGTGGGATATTGTATCAAAGGCCTTAGACATATCAAGAAAGATAGATGAGACAAGCTGGTTGTCATTTCTAAGCAGGTTGACTGAGTTTCTAAAACTAACAAGGGGAGTAGTTGTACTGTGTTAAGGTCTGAAGTCATACTGAGATGCAGATAGGATATTATTGCTTAGTAGACACTCGAGGAGTTGTCTGTGAATGCATTTTCAAGAACCTTGGCTATGGGAGGGAGGAGGGCAATTGGCCTATAGTATGGGACCTCAGTAGAGGAGCCCCCTTTGTGAAGAGGGATGATGTGAGAGACGTTCCACGGTTTGGGGATGTACTGCTAAGTAATAGAATGGTGTATTAGGGGAGATACAGGGTAGGAGATGGCATCTGCTGATAGCTTTAGAAATTCACTGGAGTTGGTCAGCTACAAGGGAGAAGGGCTTACATTTGGAAAGATGTTTTTTGATGGAATTAGTTTGAATTGGCTTGACTGAAAAGGAATTGAGAGTTCTGTCTAATTCATTAGGAATAGATGGGGACGTCTTACTGTTGTTTTTTACTAGGGAGAGTATAGAGTTGATAAAGTGTGAACTAAATTGTGAGGCAATGCTATCTGTTGAATTTGTTGTGGTTGGAGCTGGGGCTGTGATCTGTCCAGACTTTAGTAGTTGTCTGATAGCTCCCCAAAATTTCTAGGGATTGTTGTGGTGTTTTTGTTGCATTGTTGTATAGTATAGCTTTTTGTCATGCCTGATTTGTTTTTTGGCAATGTTGCATAACTGATGGTAGGTAAGAAGGGAGTCTTGATTTTTGGTCTTGTGGTATAGGGACCATGCTCTGTCCCTCTGTTTGAGGAGCTGCTTGGTATCATTGGTAAGCCATGGTATGTGCTTGGAGTTAGAACGGGTAGTTCTAAGTGGAGCTGGGTTGTTTAGGATATTGAGGAATTTGTCACTGAAATATTGAACAACTAAGCCAAGGAGCAGATATTTTAAAAGTGACCAGTCACATTGTTGCAAGAGGGATTTGAAGACTCCAGGGGAAAAATGTCTTTTGTTGCAGTTTGTAAATTATATTTTTAGTAGGGCAAATGCAGTGCCTAAGAAGGTAAGTGGGTAGGTGATTGTCTAAGTATGTAGTGTTCACTTTTATTTGCCTCCCCTGCCTTATTTTACGAGTTAGTCATTGACCTTAAGTAAACTTTCATGGCATCCAAAGTTTTAATTAAATCAGCTGCATGATTTGAACTTGTCTCCCAAAAGATTTCTTGTCTGTGTGCTTCTTGGAATTCATGTCAATGGCCTTTTATTAGGGAACTGACAATTTTATTATTCAGTATTTCCCCTCTGTTTCACCTTGCGGTCTTTTAATAAACTATCGCCTGAGGTAAAAGAGCACTCGGTTTTGGGAAAAGGTTTTGTTCTTGAATGATAATTAGTAGATGTCTTCTGAGATGGAAATGTTTCAGGCAGGTTCTTGTGGTCTTAAAAAAAGTTAAACATTTTCCATAGCTCATTTCAATAGGTAGAGGTTATTTCCTTACATTTTCCAGAAACAACAAGAAAATAGTGCTAACGTGTCTCAGTAACCACAACTGTTCAACTGCTACATTTTAATAAAAGAAACTAAAAAGAGATTCAGCAAATATAATGTGTTTACCCTTTTTGTTAAGCTAATATCCATCTGCAGAACTGTGAAAACTCTGAGCACAGGCCAGGTGCATTTCTCATTAGAATCGCTGTCATTGTGTTTTTATCTTTTTTTATTACAGCAGAAGTCATGTTTTCACATAAAGGATTTACGCTTCATAATCTCCTTAAAGACCACTTTGCAACCTGTTGGGGCAAATAGCATCATGTCTGATTGCTTTTAGTTGGATTCAAAGTCTGTCTTTTATCTGGAGGAAAATGTTTGCTTTATATTTTGAGAAGAACTTTTTTAACAGCCACTCATTATTTACATTTTTCTCACTTTGTTTTGTTTTGCCATTTGACAAATAATTATTTTCCTCTACATGACATACTGTGTGTAAAGTGACCTACAGCATGTAAAGAAAATATTAACAACGTATAATATCAACATTTGAATCTGCTAGATGTTTAAAAGTATAATGCACTGACTGTCTATACCAATGAGTGCACTTTAAACGTTTTACCATCCCCCATATTCAAGACATATTGCAGTATTTGTATAGGTCCTTAGCCTTGACCTCTTGCCTAAAACACAGAAACAATGTCATTTGTGGACAGGGTTTATTTTCTTATTTTCTCATGTTACTGAAAGGTTGTTTCAGAGCTTTTAATCCATAATAATTATGTACTGTTAAGTGCATCTGAACATATATATATATATATATATATATATATATATATATATATATATATATATATATATTTTTTTTTTTTTTTTTAATCTGGGCACTTATAACAATTATATGTCTTGGAAAGAGTGTGTTGTCAAACCAGCTGTCAGAAAATAGTGGAGTAAGATTTAGTTCAACATTTTTAACTTCAGAAACAAGCCAATATTGTATGAACAGTGACTTAGGCAGAATTTCTGGAATCTTGCAATTGTGAGGCCTCTGAAATATACCACTTTTTCTCCGAGTCTACTGTTCAGTGTTCCATTTAAGTTCTGTGGCTTTCATTTTCCTGGGAACTTACTAGATTTTCATTAACAAGTACCATTTCAACCAGAAAAGAAACTATCGAATCATCTTATGTTGAGGTGTAGCTTGCAGAGATGGCATATATTTTTAATTCTTCAGAAGAAACATTTAAATTCTGTAGGACTGTAATTTTGCAATCAAGCATTCTGCAGATATTACCATTTTGTTAATATCAGCTGATTGGCATTCATTATAATATAAATCTGACCGTAAAGCAGATTCGCTGTTTAGAAGTTCAGCATGTTTGAACATGAAAGACACTTTCTGTCCTTCTGTTCTTTCGGTAGAATCTGTAAACTCTGTAACCATAGGCTCAGCATTTAGGCTTTGAAACAAACAGCCTCAGTAATTCATAATTATATCTTCCTTCCCCAGAAATTAGATCCTTTTGCTGATTCAGAACATTACTTTTGAAAAGACTCTAAAAGTAAAGTTGGTAGGCCTGGTGCTATGTCATAGAGAGTTAAAGCCACAAAAACAACCCAGATTCATAAGTTCATAGGAGGGTACTAGGCTATTGGCCCTAGTGCCTATATAAGCCTAGCCAAAAATGTACCCTGGCTTTCGCCACCCAAGAAAATTATTTTCCTGTGCCCCTGTCTAGCAGAGCCACAGAAGTGATTCCCGGGGTGAATTTCCAATCTCCCATCCAATCATCAAGATTTTTCTTGAAGAGTGCTAATGAGGAACTCTGTTTGACATAGATAGGTAGTCTGTTCCAGAGTATGAGAAGACTCTGGGACAGGAATCTATCCTTCCAGCGTGTTCTGTTTATTGTGGTGATAAGGTTTAGGTCCCTAGAGCGTGTAGCTCGGAGGGATTGGGATTTCTTTAAGTGGAGCATGTCCAACAGCTCTGGGTTTGACATAGCTTTGTATGTTAGGCAAAGATCGCCTCTCTGTAGGCAATATGCGACGGAGTAAAGCTGGAGTTCTTTGAGACTGTCTGCGTAGGGCATCTGTTTGAGGCCAATAATCCTCTTTGTGAGGTATTTCTGTGGCCTTTCCAGTTGTTGTAGATGTCTTGTGAGGTACATACCAAAAGGAGCATTGCACTCTATAATGGGTCTAATGAGTGATGAGTAGAGGGGAACAATGACCTCTTTTTTTCTTGATGAGAAAACTTTTGTGATGAGGTGAGCCACATAGAAGGATTTCCTGACCACTGTGGCGATGTGATTATCAAAGGAGAGACTACTGTCCACCTGTGTCCCAAGGACTCTTATCACATTTTTGGCATTATGTAGACTACCAGCTATGTGGTAATTCATAGGTACAGAGTTTTTACCAAAGGGGATGACGATACACTTTTTGGCATTGAGCTTCAGGCCATGGCTTTGACACCAGGCATCTGTCTCAGTGAGACCCTTTTGTAGTATGTCCACATCATTAGGAGTTTCGATTATGGCTCCTAGTTTGCAGTCATCTGCAAACTTTGTTAGCCAAAGACCTTCTGTGTTAGCCTGTACTTCAGAGAAGTAGATACCAAACAGGAGAGGACCCAGGACTGAACCCTGTGGTACTCCACTTGTCACTGGTCTGTAGTCGGATTTGGAGTCTGCTACTTTCACAGTGTGGGTTCTGTCAGTGAGCCAGTTGGCAACCCATCTTGTGACATAGGGATTTATATCTAGTTTAGTGAGCTTATCTATAATTCCAGAGTGAGGGATGGTGTTGAAAGCCTTGGTGAGATCTAGATAAGCTGTGTGAACCACCTTATGCTCATCTATGGCTTTGGTGACTGCTTCAAAGAAGTCAATCATGTTTAGGAGACATGATCTGCCTTTTACAAATCCGAACTGGGTAGAGTCCAGAGTTTGGAGATTACCAATGCCTTTGTTTATGAGTTCCATGATGATACGTTCCATGGCCTTGCAGACCAGGTTCATCAGACTAATGGGGTGGTAGTTCCCGGAGCCTGTCGTGGCTCCCCCTTTGTGGAGTGGGATAACCATTGTGGTGCACCATTCAGTGGGCACAAAGCCTGAGGTGAGGCTATGACTGAACATGGTACTTAGGTAGGGTGCCAGTTCATTCTGTAGTTCATATAGAACGCAGCCTGGGATATTGTCAGGTCCCATGGATGTTGTATTCTTGGCTTTGGAGAGTGTGTTTTTTACCTGTGCAGCCATGATTACAGGAACTTTGCATTCTTCTGGTAAAGAGATGGGCCCTCTAGAGGGTGAGAGGGGGGTAAAGTTAGCGCTGAACCTATCTGCCAGGATGTTGGCAATATCAGTTGGTTCTGTATATTTAGTGCCATTGTGCTGTAACTCAGAGCAGATCTGAGTGTTGCCATTGAGATTCTTGACATAGCTATAGAATGCTTTGTGGTTGTCTTTAGAGTCAGTGGCAATTTTGACTCATTGTTGGTAGAGCCATGCATGGAAAGTTGGGAAGGGGGTTTCTGATGCCAGCTCACCCATCCTGTGGGGAAAGGGGTGGTGCTAGTGGTGGTCTGGTATGCTACTCACTGCTAGTAAGCATCAGCTTGAAGGTATGACCAAGGACATGGTGTTGGCACTACAAAGCTGTAACTGACCATGTGGCTGGAAACTAGTATATGCAAGAAGATGGTCTAGCACATACTCACGTACATACAATGTAGATATCTTTAGATACCAGGGACAAAGCTGAAGCCTAAAACAGAAACATTCTCATAGCTTTTATCTAGAGATGTAGCTTAGGGCAGGTTCTTCCATGGCTGCCTGGGTGACAGCCTGCTAGGGACTCCCCAACCACTGGGGAAATTTGTGGTCTTAAAAACTTTGCGAGGATGGGGGGGTTGATGGCTGGCAGGCAGGGAAAAAATATAGAAAATATACCAAAGTAAGTATATTTTCTGGTTTGTATTATACTTGCTAGGATTGATCACTCAGTTCCATGGCTTTGTCTAGGCATATGAAAGAAATTGCTTGGGCCATCTATACCTTTAATGTAACATCTTTCTCTTTCCTGATAGCAGTAACACAAAATGCTTAATGGCAGACAGGATGACACAGTCCTGTTTTGTAAAAGAAGGCAAATTCGGTGACAAGGAACTTAAGAACACAGAAACATACTAGGCAAAAAAACCATGGGGACCATAATATACGTAGTCATATACACCTTTAAGCAGAGAAATTTAAAAGTTCCTGCCACCCTTTTCAAGCATTTAATAACACTCATGTCTCAAATTGAATAGAGCTGTACATGGCAACCCCTGGAGTAAGTTTCTGGCTACCCATCCAGTCATCAAGACTATACTTAAAAGTAGCCAAGGTAATACATTATTTGACGTGTAGTTGAGTAAGGAACCTATTCACAAGATTTTTTTATCTGTTGATGTAAATTTAGGTTCTTAGTGCAGGTATTTGTAGAGACACTTGTTTTGTAAAGAAATAGGACTAATTCTTTCATGGCTCAAAGAGTGAGACAAAGGTTACCTCTCAGCAATCTGTAGGCTACTGGATATAAGGAGAGATGTGCTAATCTAAGAGGGCAGTTGCCTTTAATTTTCTTGGTTTGAAATCTCTCTGGCCTTTCCAATTGTATAACATGACTGGATTTGTATATAACAAAGGGGACACTGTATTCAATGATGGGTCTTATAAGGAAAGAGTACAGTGGTAGGATGACTTTTTTGGATCTTGAAAATATTCCCTTGGAAAATTAACAGGGTCATATTTATTTATTTATTTTATTTATTTACAGTTTGTTTACTGGGAAAGTCCATTGGGCCGAAAAGAGCTCGTTTTCAATGGAGGCCCAGGGAGAAAGACTCCTCAGACACTGGAGTAGATTGCCCATACATGTCAAGCAGAGCACCTCTTTGGCCCTCTTCAAAAGGAACCTTGACGATCGGATGGGAGAAAGGAAATTCACCCCGGGGATCATGTCAGTCACCCTGCTAGACAGGGGTCCAGGGAAGTAAATAGTGTGGGATGAAATAGCCAGGGAATTGTTATGGCTAGGCTTGTATAGGTCCTAGGGCTGATAGCCTAGTACCAAGCTATGAACCTATGAACCTTGTACAGATTACAATAAAAACAAACACTTTGAAAGTTTATAACATAGCTCAAAAATGAAAATCAACAGTTTGTAATTTATACATAGTTTAAAAATAAAAACAAGGCAAAAACAAAACAGTAATCAAAGCATTTGTGAGATGTGTCCTGACAGAGTATTCCAAGGAGAAAAATACAAGGAAGACTGCATGAAATAGTAAAGCGCAAGGAATGCGTTTCAATACAGTGTATTTAGGAAATATCAAAAAAATGCTTTGTATTTCACCTGGGCTGAATAAAGAAAGATTTCCTGACTATGGTGTAAAAAGGTGATCAAATGGGAGAACATTATCAATATAAGGAATATTATGATTGCATCTGTCTGAAGTGGAGTAACATTTATACCATATGGGGTGGGAGTAATGTTTCTGCAAAATGCTACAAAGTTGACCTTTTTTTCATTCCATTTGAGATGTTTTGATATACCGTGTATTTACATATTCTAGGCCTTTGCTACAACTGTTTCACATCTGCGTATAAGCGGATAATGACGGCCATTTTGAAGTCATCATCAAACTGGTCAACCACACTTCTGCAATATTGGCTTGAATGTCTGCAATGTTCTCTTTTTTACTAAAGGAATAGAAAAGAAAAGAAAAAGAAAAAAAAATCAGTGCTTTAACATTTACTATTAAACAGAATAAAATAATAATGCATTAAAAAGAGACAGCCAAGTATATGGGCTTTATTTATTTACATTCATTTATTAGTAGTAGTGTACTGGTTAATAATGAACAATTTCAGACTCAGCCCAGGTGAAATACAAACCATTTCACAAATGAAAAAATCAGAAATGTAAGTAATAACAGAGTAGCTTAGATTAATTACACAGAAAACTGTATATGTGTCTTTCTCAGTTAAAAGTGGCCTCTGCTATTCATTTTGTAGCATGATTAGCATTTAGTCTGCAGTTCTGCCAAATTTAGGTAGTACTTTCAAAAAGTCTCTACATGAAAAAAAAAAAACAAAACAGAAAAAAGACTTTTTTTTTGCCAGAAATCTGACTTGGTACACAAAACGTTTAAGTGGTGGCTGAGTAAGAGTTTAACCTGTTGGGACGGATCTGCATTATGTCAGTTCTAGTCATTATTCAAATAGAAGTTTAGTAATACCATTTTAGAAAACAGAGTCAAAATATGACAGAAAAATAATCTGTGGTTATACTTTCACCAAGTCAGCTGAAATGTACAAGGAAATGTAAATATTCTTGGAGTTTTTGATGCAGCTTTGAATAGTAGGGATATTTATGCAATACAGAGATCAGGGGTTCTTCCAACTTTTAGTAGTTATGTGACATAGGCAGGATGTTTAGTAGTGGCATTTGTATGTCAAGGAATGAGGGGAGCAAAATGATGCAAAAGATTTGATTAATCAGTTTTGTTTAGCTAGCGCCAAGGGTCAGAAGGACAAATTCCTGATTGCAGAGCAGATGACTTGAGGGTCAGGTGAGGAGGGGAGGGACTGAGTGTCCAATGCCAGTTCAATCAACCTGAGTTGGGGGTTAGCATGTGCCTCAGTACAGGAATTACACCTGTGGATGCAACCTCAGATGTATAGAAGGCTAGGCATAGGGACATGACACTGACAAGGAGGGATTTGCTCTCTAGAGTGGTATAGAGGATATGCAAGGTGTGTACCTGGACAAAGGGCAAGCACAGTAGCCATTACACCACACCTGGTGGTCAACAAGGAGAGAAGGCAGATTATAACTGAAAGATTAGATTCAGACTTGGATGACAGCATGCCAGTAAGTAGATCTCACCCACCATTAACTTGATACTCTGCAAATAGCATGCTTCTAAGTAATGATGTAGGTGTTATTTCGGGTAGGGCAGGAGGCAGAAAACAGGAGTAGAGCAGGTTTGATTATGAAAGGCTATTGAAGGCCAAAAATCAAACTGAAAAAGTTGATTTTGTCTTTAAAAGTTAAAACAAATGGCCAGATAGAAGATCCTTTTTATGACATAATAGAATGGATGCTAAGAAGAATGTACTGAATATTAAAAAAATAAAACATACTACAGAAACAAGCAGTCATAACACAATATACCGCACACTTGTGTGACCAATATGGCAACATGACCCAGGTTAATAAGATAACATGACAAAAATGAACTCTAGTTGTAGACTAGAGTTCAATTTTCACAACATCCACTTGAATACTACATGACACTAAGCAAGTCATTTTAACAGAAAACGTTCTCCTGATAAGCCATAAAAACAATTAGATATGTACAAGTATTATCTGTTTACCAAAGCAAACTAACAGACTCCTAGTAGGTGGTGGTAACTGCCAGCTAGGCCAAGGACAGTGTTCCACACTCTGGTCAGAAGAATTGGGACATAGTAATGGTACCAGATGTGAACCTCATTTGGTAGAGTTTCTTGCAAACCTAAAGATTGAAGCTGGCTGCAGTAGAATTATTTTGGTTCCTAGAAGAGTACATTTGCTTGGATTAGCAGAGTCTTGTGCCAAGAGCACACCATGTGGTTATTGATGCAAACCACCATGTGTGTGTGGCTTTAACAAAGGCATATGGCATGACAGTGCCATGATAACCATCTTCACCAGCATTGCCACCAGATGCCGATTTACACTCATGGACAAACATACAAAAATGCAAAGCAAGTGTTCAGTTCAGCTGTTGCCAACTTGGTAGGGATTTTATTTCAAATTACAAACAGATAATTTTTTTCTATATGTTGTTTTAGAAATGGATGGTGCTCAGTTTTATATTTATTCTGGCCAGCTCAGAATCAGTAGGAAAACATATACAATCAAAGATGTCCAACAGATTCAGGGCATACTATAGTTAACAGTATCAAAACAGGCATAGCAGTTGTGAAAATATTTGGGCAGAATTAAGATGTCTGAAATCAAAGTGTTCTTGAAAATCTGAAATTGTATCATACAACACCATGGTGGGGGAGTAGACAGCTGCCAGCATGATAAACTGAAGGCAGCAGCTAATACTGATGATACAGCCAAGGGTGATGGGTAGGCATTTATATAACCAAAAGGTGGAGTCACAGCTAATACTGATGATACAGCCTAGGGTGATGGTTAGGCGTTTATATAACCAAAAGGTGGAGTCACAGCTAATACTGATGATACAGCCTAGGGTGATGGGTAGGCGTTTATATAACCAAAAGGTGGAGTCACAGCTAACATTGATGATACAGTCAAGGGTGATGGGTAGGCATTTATGTACCCAAAAGGTGGAGTCACAGCTAATACTGATGATACAGCCAAGGGTGATGGGTAGGCGTTTATATAACCAAAAGGTGGAGTCACAGCTAATAATGATGATACAGCCAAGGGTGATGGGTAGGCGTTTATGTACCCAAAAGGTGGAGTCACAGCTAATACTGATGATACAGCCAAGGGTGATGGGTAGGCGTTTATATAACCAAAAGGTGGAGTCACAGCTAATAATGATGATACAGCCAAGGGTGATGGGTAGGCGTTTATGTACCCAAAAGGTGGAGTCACAGCTAATACTGATGATACAGCCAAGGGTGATGGGTAGGCGTTTATATACCCAAAAGGTGGAGTCACAGCTAATACTGATGATACAGCCAAGGGTGATGGGTAGGCGTTTATATAACCAAAAGGTGGAGTCACAGCTAATACTGATGACACAGCCAAGGGTGATGGGTAGGCGTTTATATAACCAAAAGGTGGAGTCACAGCTAATACTGATGACACAGCCAAGGGTGATGGGTAGGCATTTATATAACCAAAAGGTGGAGTCACAGCTAATACTGATGATACAGCCAAGGGTGATGGGTAGGCGTTTATATAACCAAAAGGTGGAGTCACAGCTAATACTGATGATACAGCCTAGGGTGATGGGTAGGCGTTTATATAACCAAAAGGTGGAGTCACAGCTAATACTGATGATACAGCCAAGGGTGATGGGTAGGCGTTTATATAACCAAAAGGTGGAGTCACAGCTAATACTGATGATACAGCCAAAGGTGATGGGTAGGCGTTTATATAACCAAAAGGTGGAGTCACAGCTAATACTGATGATACAGCCAAGGGTGATGGGTAGGCGTTTATATAACCAAAAGGTGGAGTCACAGCTAATACTGATGATACAGCCAAGGGTGATGGGTAGGCGTTTATATAACCAAAAGGTGGAGTCACAGCTAATACTGATGATACAGCCAAGGGTGATGGGTAGGCATTTATATAACCAAAAGGTGGAGTCACAGCTAATACTGATGATACAGCCAAGGGTGATGGGTAGGCGTTTATATAACCAAAAGGTGGAGTCAGCTTGTGCTAAGAGGATCATTACTGGAAAAGCTCAACCACTTGCTGGGAGGGAAAGGTTGGTTTGCTGTTAATTTCTCGTATTTTGTATTACTTTATTGCCTCCTCCTATTTTGTATATTGTGATTTGTTTTCTTTATACTGTGTTCACACCTCTCAACCTCTTAGAGCAAGAAACCTTGGACAAAGCCATTAATAAAAGTGGAACAAAGGACCAAAAAATAGGGACAATTTTTAAATAGAGCTCTTACAAACTTAGAAAATTGATGGAATAACAGGGTTTTCATTGGCATGAATTTTCTGAAGGGTGTGACATCTGAAACTCAAATGTCTGTCATTATTTTCTAATTTCAGTCTTTAATAATTTGCCACTAATTTGCCAGAAAACCAGAATTTTATGAAAAACGGAACAAAAATATGAGGCAAAAAACTGGACATTCTGCAAAAATCTGTACATTTGAGAGCTATGACTATGTTTTACTTATTCTGCTTTTAATTGTATATTAGAACTAGGAAAGAGACCACCTAGCATTGAACAGCATTTTATCTTTTCTAAGGATGATGACACAGTACCAACAAAAGATGAATGACCTTCATAATTGGTTTAGTTTTTTGTGTCATTCTAAGGGGGTGCAATATTTGTTAGTATGGAAGGAGATGTTCAACAGGCCATGCTGCTTTGCCAGGAATTATCTGCACCTCTCCCCTCTAGGCTTTCGAATATTACCTAAAACATTGTCTTCTCCCCAGTCCCTTTTTTAGGCAATGCCAAATTGAAAATACTTCCAACATAGCAAATCAAAACCTAGAAAAGCTAAAGGTATTACTGCTCACTGTTAAGTATCTAAAAAAAAGCCTCTACTCCCTAAAAGCTCTCTTCACCCAAGAGAATGTTGACGTCTGTGCAGTCACTGAGACATGGTTTAAAGCCATGGAGAGCACACAGACAGTGCAAGATTATAATGCCTTCCACACATTTAGACCAACAACTACACAAACAGGGACTAAAGGTGGAAGTGTCTCTATTTACATAAAAAATAAATATACCTCAAAATTGGTCAAACAGGGCAATGCACTTAAGCTACTCCATGTTCAAATCACCATAGGCAAAATCCAATACCCCTTCGTTGCAACCTATAGGTTCCCCTCTAAGACCCAAGAAACCCATACCATGTATTTAAACTTATTGGAAACACACACCATCCAATCCAATATCATATTCATGGGTGACTTTAATTACCCCATGATCAGACTGTACTATACTGGAATTAACTGGAAACAACTGAAATGAAACTAGAATGTACGTCTTTATTTGTTAATTACCCAAACTTGTATTGAACAGGTGCCAGTCCTTCCTTTATGGGCCAAGACTTTTTGTACCTTTCAGAATGAATTCTGAACATGCAGTAATTTGGCTTAGAATGCTTTATTATATGTTAACAATATCTGAATACTGTCTCCAATAAGAGTGCTGATAAACAATAATAGTCTGTAGAAATTCTGAAATGCTGGATAACAGTATATCCAAAGTTTCTGCACGTATATTCTGATTCTCCTGAATAATATCAACTGAAACAGTCTTTTCTCCTGACTAGTATGGCTATTTGACCTTTCTTTTGAATTTAAGTCTCAAGTGTCTGTACTACAAAGATCGTTTTCATATCAGTCCAAAACTAACTTAGTGACTCAACTGACCATGTCTAAAGTATTACTTAATAATAATAATAATAATAATAATAATAATAATAATAATAATAATACCAAAATCCTGTAATGTTTTATACACTTCTTTAGACTTGGTTTTCAAGCCTTGTCTTTTATGTGCCTCACAGTGCCTGTCTATTCTTTATCTAGCATTCCATTACATGTACATTCTATAGCTTTTCCTTGAAACCTGTTATTTCTGCACATCTCATGCTTAGCTAGCAAGATTATATTTTCCTTTCTATTCAACTGTCTTTCCCTGAAACTGAATGCATATATGAAAACACGAGTCTAACTCGATATTTTCAGGCCCATTATTCTACCTTAATGTACTATAGTGAGCTAAAGTGAAAGCCCTCAACCTAACAGCTCTCCAACGAAAGTTTACAGGGACCTTCTTTTGTAGTTACCTCTTATCCGTATTACTAACTACTGTAATCTGATTTGAATATATGAACTTTATGCCACCTCACTCATAATCTGCAGATGTGTTCTGATAGACAGTGATGTCCTTTATGGTCTCAAAGGTACTATTAGCTAGTACCTCCAGCAGCTGGCTAATTTACGTAATACCCAAATAGCTTTAACTGCTCCATATGCAGGAAATATGCCTTCTCCAGCGATTACCCCATTACCTTGATTCACAGTCTTTAGAGTCTCTAAGTCTAAGTTCTGATGTACATGTGATATATTGGGTCTACTTTAATTAAATGAAAGCAAAATCTGTTGAATACGAATCTGTCGACACGTAAATAGCGAAACACGGAAATGTCGAACTAAATAGCGAAATAAGAAATGTCAAATTGTCATAGTTGGCCCGTCTGCGGTATATCTCCTTAAGGTAAGTGTGTGATAGTTACGGACCTTAGGGTTAGGCTGCGGGTTAAGGTAAGTGCATAGAAAGGTAATGTATGTAAGGGTTAGTGTAGGGTTTTGTTAAGTGTATGTGTGTGGAATATTTACTTTGTGTGGGTATAGTTCTGTAGGGTAAGTGTGCGGTAGTTATGGACCTTCGGGTTAAGGAGGGGTTAAGGGTAGCGCATAGATAGTTGTGTATGTGGGGTTTAGTGTAGGGTTACAAGTGGGGTTTTGGTGCTTTAATTTAGGGTTAGTAGTAGGGTTTTGGTTAGTGTATGTATGTGTTTTTTGTTGTTGTATTTGCGTAGGTAGCATGTTAGGGGCAGTGGGGTTGGCCGACTATTGCGGTTTCGATGTTTAAATTTTGTGGTTTTGCGTGTTTGACGTTATCACATTTCACTGTTTATGTGTCGATGGATTTGTATTCGACGGATTCTGCTTTCATTTAAAGTAGACCCGATATATTGAAAATCTGCACATTATTCTGAAAATCAGTGTCTTTTAATTCTGTGGTTTCTAAAACTGATTAGGCCAGGTAATCCTTTCAACTCTGCTGTTCCAGAAACAGCATGGAGAAAATGCCATACACATCCTCAACCTGTCTCTGCGAGTCTTCATTTAAGTTAGACAGAGTACGAACTGTTAACCCTGCCTATTTTTTTCCATATCTCTGTATGCTGTAATCTTAAAATTACATTGTCGATTGCCTATGTTTTCTACCTTATGAACTGGTGCCTTATTGTACCATGATGTCTCTCTCTTATAGCAAATGAAACCTTTTTTCCATGTTGTGCATAGATTTAAAACCTGAAACATTGTACTGTTTAGTCCACTCCCTTTTCATTATATAGCCTGTCAAGCATGATGACTATTTTCTGAAGACTAACTGAAATCAGCACTAGAAGGAGGGTCTATATTATATGCTCAAAGACTATTTTATTCGAACACTTAAACGCCAACATGTAAACAGCAAAACCTGTGAACTACGAATGCCCACTTCTGTGAATTTTTTCCTAGGGAAAAA
Source organism: Protopterus annectens (assembly GCF_019279795.1). NCBI lineage: Eukaryota > Metazoa > Chordata > Ceratodontiformes > Protopteridae > Protopterus > Protopterus annectens. The sequence continues at coordinate 103,454,087 of NC_056746.1, forward strand.
ATTAGCCTGGCCATTATTGGGAATTACCCTTTTCTCCAATGTTGAGCAATCTCAGAGTTGGTATATTTGGTTGGGTTGGGAGACACAGCTCCCCACATCAGGGGGTGTGAGGAGCAAAGCCCCTCACACTTGATTAGCATTTTAAAGTTTGTTGTTTTGTTTTTCAGCCAAGCAATTTTTTTTCCCTAGGAAAAAATTTGAGGAAGTGGACGTTCGCAGTTTATAGCATTTGCTGTTTATGTGCCGACCTTTCCATGTTCAAAGAAAATAGTCTTCGAGCATATAATATAGACCCCTAGAAGGATACCTTTATAACTGGTCTTGAAGTATAATTACCATATACTGCATTAATTTGAGTCTGTAAATTTTCAGCTAGATTTGTTAATAATTCTATTTACATTTTTAATTTCTATGTGCTGTAGTAGATGTTTGCCTTCTAAATTTGTATCTTAAATATCCTGTAAAATATTTATGCGGTGTAATAGTTTACTAAAACCTATGCTTTCTGTATTTCAGATCTATACCTTTGCATACTCTGTCAGTGTCCTTTTAACTTTCTATCTAATATACAATAATTATGTAAAGTGCACAAATTAAGCATTCCCTGTTTTGCTTTGAGAATATTAAATAACTATTACTACCTATGCTTTAGATAACTTATTTTAATAAGTTTATTACAAATAATTATGTCACTTTACCTTTAAAACTAACAATGAATTTATTTATTTTATTATTATTTAACATTTGTTTACCAGGATAGTCCGGCTGGACAGCTAGTGTCTGTTTTGAGCTGAGTCCTGGGGAGAAAAGCTCCAAATTGTTACAGAATAGAGTAATACATGGTAGCAATTAAAGGTTACAGAGTTTAAATAATAACAACTGGTTAGGAAACATGCTGTAGTAAGGTTAACAATTTAAAAAATACAAAGTTGAAGTACAAATATATGATCATAGAATAATAGATGGAATAATGTGATGTGTGAAGTAATTGCATGTTGTAACGGAGTATAAATGTTTTATTCTGAAATCTGACTGAAATGTACCATACAGAACTCATATCTATGAATGTCATAATCTGAAACTTGAGTGAAATTTACATTAATGTTATATTTTGAAATTTGACTGAAATGTACTATACTGAATGCATAACTAGTATGGCTGTAACTGAGTATGGCTGTCATATTCTGAACCTCGACTGAAATTTACATTAAAGTGATACGTATTTATAGTGAACATTTAAAATAGCTGTGTATAAATGTTATATCCTGGAAATTAATTTAACTAATGGAATATATTTTGCCAATGTTACCTGAACACAGATAAAAGCATAAGAGAACAATTGAAATATGTTAAATGTTATGTTCTGGAAACTTTTTCTGTCAGTATTTTCTGAGCATAGACAAAAACATGAACTGAAAACTAGTGCTGTTATACAACTGTCTGAAAACATGAGAACATTTACATACTTGCTTTAACTCTAATTTACATAAATGCACATCTGTTGTACACAGTTTTCTGTAGATAGTCGACTTGTGCATCACAGCTCTTGCCAGGTTTAGGGCTTACTCTGCATTGTCCTGGTCATTGTTGAGGTATTAGAGGCTATTTTAGTATCCTTTACTGTGTCTTAATCCTTCCAAAATTCCCCCTTTCCATCTCCTGTGCAAGGCTGGGTGACTGATGTTTTTGACTGTATTTAAAATCAACTTGGAAATAAAAAAAAAATTATCAAGTCCTTAAAACAACATCTGCAGCTTTAACAATTATAAACTGATAGAAATTTTTGTTGCCCTGACTTTATTTACATTTTTCTACATAAAATAAACACATGCTGATAATAAATTCTTGTAAGTCTGTAAGCAAACCCATAATGTACTATAGTGAATTAAACTGTTACTAATAAATACATTCTTGCAAGTCTGTAACTGAACTGATAATGTACTACAGTGAAATGAAAAGGCTGTAACTTTATTATTAAATCAAACAGATACTTCAGTGGCATTGTCTTTTCCTGTCATAACCTCAAATGAGACTGAAATAGTAATCTAACACTATATTAATATTTCAACATGTTTTCTGCATTTATGTACCTCTATAAAATTAATCTTAACTGTTGAACTTTCTATGTATACTCTCATGACCCTCAGGTCCTAACATATTGTTCTATGTGTGAAATTCTGCCCACTGTCTTAACATAGCCATTCCTTAAGCCAGGGCTAGCCACGCAGCGGTGTAAACCTTGGTTCTAAATGCTTGTAACTGTTGAAGTGACACCCTGACTCAATGTGCAAAAATGGGAAAAAGGGGTGTGGATGGATGGACTCTGAATAATGAATGTCATCAGCTTGAAAACAAAGACTGTGAGTAATATCTATACTAAAAATGAATTATGCTCTAAAATTCTGGAAGACAATACCTTAAGCAGATGTTATGTAATTTTTCACTATTACTGAATGTTGCAAGGATATAGCATTATTGTCTACAATTTTCATGGATAAACAGTAAGAACTGTAACTGCATAAACGGTCACTAAGAATATTAAATTGATCTTTACCATACTGTTTTGTGGCATACAATACTGTCTTTAATTCAACTCATTGAGCTGGCCTATAATCTGATAAGCTGCAGTTTCTATATGAAATACATACAATCTTGAACTGTTTACTTAGACACATTTATTACTAGAGTTGAACTGATCTGATACTGGAACATTACTTGTCTGTCCTGTATACAATTTATTACTAGAGTTGAACTGATCTGATACTGGAACATTACTTGTCTATCCTTTATACAAGTATAACATATGAGATGAACCTGTGGCATTCATGAAACATAATTATGATGCAATCTTTTATTGCATGGAATCTGAACTTTTGCCTGTATTGTCACTTCTAAAATGTAGCATTGGCTTTAGATTTTACATTGTGTTGTAATACTTTACTACCATAATACAAAGGTCTTAACAATGTCTGATAAACAAAACAATAATACAAAAAAAATCATTTACCAGTAACTGTAAACCCTTTATTCTATGAATTAACTTGACTGTCATTTCTGGTATACCCTACACAACATGTGCTTCCAGAATTATAAAATAATACTGTTACCTTTTTTCCCGCACTGTCCATTTCCAATATATCTTCCTGAGGACTTCAGCTGTGTCAGCTGAACTGGAATTTATTTTATCTTTAACCCATAGATCTGCATGTTCCTGTCATAACCAGTTCTTCAAATTCTGTACATTTGCACAATCTACTGCATGCACGTTTTTACAAGTGTCATCTGTGTGCACTACTGCACATTCTGTAGCATTTTTATTTTTCCATAAAATCTTGTTACTGAAGTCTAAAACAACATATAATGCTGATTACATGTCTATACCTAGTGCGGAGTTGTTACACTTTGAACGGTTAGCTGCTATAATCTTTGACCCTTTAAATCCTGACAAAACTCCATTCATGTCCTCTAATGAAGGTCTATTTGTAACTGAAGTTGATTTGTCTATGTTAATCAGTACATTATTCCATATTTTTTTCTGTAAATAATGAAATATGGTCATTTCTTTCAACCTTAAACAATGACAGATAAATAATCTGGTTTGGTGCTGGACTAACACACCCTTTACAGATAAGGTAAAAATCCATTTTATAACTCCAGCAACAACACTGACTTGAAATATGGAATGTGTTTCTTCTTTATTTTTCCCTGAAAAACTAGTAATAACATTGACTTGAGGTAAGGTATACATTTCTTCTTTACTTTGCCCTGAAATCTGTATGTCATTTATGCCAACGTTTACTTTATCAGACTGATCAAAATCAGCACTCTGAGCCCCCTTACCCCCCCCCCCAGTGCAATATTTGTACTGGCATCTGAAAATAAGAAACTAGATTTTTTACATTCTGAACATCTGTATTTTAAATAATGTGAACTTGAGACATTACAAATGTTTTCCTTCTATTTGGTCTAGAAATTTGCATATTACATACACTGATTGTGTTTACATCTGTATTTACCATATTGTGATTTAACTCTGTACCTTGAATTACATGTAATAGAATTTATTACATTCTGAACATTTGTATTTGAAATTGTACTATGACTTAAGTCTCTATCTTGAATTACATGTACTGTAGCATTTACACTCATGTCTGAAGACTGAAAATAAGAATTATTGACAGAAGCTGACTCATTCTGTGACTCATGAGATAGTGTACCTGTTGCAGTGTGTTTCTGTGATTTAACCCTTTTGTGTCTGGAAAGATGTAACATTTCTGAATTAATAACCTTTAACTTTAAATGAACATTTCTGGAATACAGTTTTTTAGACTGCTTTACCCAATTTTGAACTTTAAACCATTTACTGATCTCTTTACTATAGAACTATTGGTTGACATATGTATTTGTAACTTTATGATTAATCCATCTTGTCGTCTGCAGTTTTTAAAACGTTTTTTTTTTTCTGCTTGGCTGTGTGATGTCACACTGGAAACTTGAAAGTTTGTGGAGATGGTGAAGTGCATCGCTGTTAAGTTGTAATGTATTTTTTATGTTCTAAAGAAACACTGCTGAAGGTTGTAGATTTTCCTGAAATATTACTGGTCGTTGATATTCTTTGAGGCTTTTCCTGAAGTAGTATTTAAACACTGGTGCTCTGCAATCTGTGTAACACCTGCAATTACTGTATGTAGAAGTACATCATTTACTCTGGCTGTTCTCTGTATGAAGTGTACATCTGGAATATTAGTGATGTCTTAATGAAAGGTCTGCTCTGTAAGGAGTAAGTGTAGTACTGTTGGCTGTGGCCTTCTTCTATATGGAGTTCACAGTCTCCCATCTGGAAAAAACACTGGTGTACTGCTGAAAAGTCTGTTATGAAATACGTCTGCTGTCGTTAATGGCAGAATGGAAAAAAAGTGTTACTGTTACAGACTGCTTTTACTTTGCCCTGAAGTCTGCTCTGTAGAATAAATGTAGTCTGACTGCTGATAGGGTTGCTATGTGGTTTTGGGGCATAGTTTAACTGCTGTAACCCCCATCAATGGTAGGCTCACCACTGAAAGAACTGATAAGACTATAGTATACTGAAATTAACTGGAAACAACTGAAATGAGACTGGAATGAATGTCTTAGGTTCATAGGTAGGTATTAGGCTATTGGCTATAGTGTCTGGTAGGGGAGCATACCTACAGAATGTGGGCATGTTTTTAGATTGGCAACTTAAAAGGCATTTGGGAAAAATAGAAAGGAGTTAGCAGATACTGTAGGAGATATAAAATGGTCCCAGGACTACTATTGGGCCTGTGTGGATATTAAATCCTTGTACACAAATATCAAAAATAAGTGTGGTTTGGAAGCAGTAAGATTTATGTTGGGTTTAGATCCATGTACTGATTTTTTGATACAATTGTTGGAGTTTTCCTTCACTTATAACTGCTTCAGTTTTGATAACAAATGTTTCCTGCAGAAAGATGGGACAGCCATGGGGGTATCATATGGCCCTGTGTACGCTATCCTGTTCATGAATTATTTTGAGATGGCCTATGTGTATAACTCTGAGTTTTACAAACACAAAGTTATATTGTTTAACAGATACATAGATGCTTTCATATTTATTTGTAAGGGTGAAATGGATGAATTTCATGATTTCATGCAGGATTTGCAGGATAACCATTTTGGATTGGAATTCACATTTAACACTAGTAGAGAGGATGTACAATATTTAGATCTTGAGTTTTTTGTGGGCAAAGAGTACACAGTAGAGTTCAAACCTTTTTCCAAAGCTACTGCAGTCAATAATTTCCTTTGTGCTGATAGTATGGATGCTCCCCACTTGTTATCTTCACTACCATATGGTGAATACTTGAGGATAGCTAACAATACTTCAGACAAGGGCAGGCTAGGGACTGAGTTTGCGAGGGTTAGGACCAAATTGTTAAGTAGAGGCTACAATTTGGATGTCTTGAATATAGCGAAAAACAAAGTGAAAAGGAAATTGGGGCTGACACACAGAGAGGTGGTACATGTTGACAGGAAGAGAAGGGATATGAATAAGGAAGAGGATCAAGATAGAATTTTTTTTTGTTAATAGGTATTCACCCTTCTCAGAAACCCTGAAAAAGTTAGTAAACAGGTTTTGGCCTATAATATCTAATGATGGGAAGTTGAAGCATATTTTTCCTGAGAGAGTCACTTTTTCCTACAGTAGATTTAAGAATTTAAAGGAACTGTTATCCATTAGGGAATTGGATAAAGAACAGGGTAGGAAAGAAAGTGTTCTTTGTGGGAGATGCAAAGTGTACAATAAAATCAGGAATCTTGATGAAAAGCAGATCAATGGGAAAACATATAAGGCCATGGACTGATATAACTGTGAAACCAGGGGCTAGTTTAGATCATAGGATGTGGATGTCCCACAGTTAAGTGGTATATAGGGCAGACTAGGAGGGCAGTAAAGAAACAAATAATGGAACATCTAGGAGACATCAGAAGAAGTAGGTTAGAGAGCCCTGTTGCAGAACATTTTCTTAGATACCATGAGGGTACAGACACATCCTTGTTTTATTGTGTGTTGGCCAAACCTGATCAATGTCAAAGGGACGAATTCACACACAAATTGACATGGTCGGAAACCAAATGCATTATTAATTTTCGTACCCTTTGCCCAAGGGGGTTAAATCTTGATAATTTAAATATAGGGCGGGGGTAGGAAAAATAATATGTACATGATTTCTGTGCAGAATGTTTGTACAGTTCAAGTATGTATAAAGATGTATTGTTTATGTTGGTACTTTCTGATATTGGGAGTTTTTAATAAGTTAAGTATTTATAATATAATATATAATATATGTTTATGACATATCATATTGGAAAGGTAACAATGATGAAAATATACAATAATATATATGCTAAGGATCATAACATGTAGTTTACATATTCTAGAGCAGGGTACTTTAAATAAAATGTGTGAGTGTTAATCTATTCATTAAATGGGACAACATTTGTATTTATATGCAATTTGTGAGATATATTTAATGAGAAGCAATTATATTTAATTGAATCTAATTATTTAATTATTTAAATGTATATAATGGAGAGCTGCATGTATGGAAAATATTCCTTGAAGGCGTACGCCGAGGTACCGGATACACCAGTAAAGCTTGTTTCTTACAGTTTCCTGGTGTGGAGTGGTGTGTTTTTTGTTTTGTTTGATTCAATAATGGCTCCCAGCTTGCAGTCATCTGCAAACTTTATAATCCAGAGTCCCTTAGTGTTGGCCTGTACTTCAGAGAAGTAGATGCCAAGCAAGAGTGGTCCCAGGACAGAACCCTGCGGTACACCACTTGTCACTTGTCTGGAGCTGGATTTGGAGTCGGCTACTTTTACAGTCTGTGTTCTGTCAGTAAGCCAGTTTGCAACCCATTGAGTGATGTGGGGATGAATGCCCAGTTTAGTAAGTTTATTTATGATTCCAGAGTGGGGGATAGTGTCGAAAGTCTTGGCGAGGTCCAAGTAGGCTGTGTGAACCACCTTATCCTTGTCCATGGCTCTGGAGACTGATTCAAAGAAGTCGATCAGGTTTAGAAGGCAAGATTGGCCCTTCACGAACCCAAACTGGGTAGGGTCCAGTGTTATAAGGTTGCCAATGTCTTTGTTTATAAGTTCCATGATAATAAGTTCCATGGCCTTGCAGATCAGGCTTGTTAGACTGATGGGACAGTAGTTCCCAGGATCCAAAGTGGATCCCCCTGTGGAGTGGGATAACTGTAGTTGTCCACCACTCTGTGGGCATGAAGCCTGAGGTGAGGCTATGATTAAACATGACACATAGGTGAGGTGCCAGATTGCTTTGTAGTTCATGCAGTACACAACCCAGGATGTCATCTGGTCCCATGGATGCTGTATTCTTGGCTTTGGAGAGTGCGGTTTTTACCTGAGTGGCCGTGATTACTGGAATTTAGCATTCTTTCAGTATTGAGATGGGCCCTTTAGGGGGTGAGAGGGGGGGTGAAGTTGGCACTGAATCTACCAGGATACTGGCAATATCCTTTGGATCAGGGGGGTGACGTTGGCACTGAATCTATCTACCAGGATATTGGCAATATCCTTTGGATCAGTATATCTAGTGCTATTCTGCTGTAGCTCATAGCAGATCTGAGTAATGCCATTTAGATTCTTGACATAGCTGTATAATGCCTTGTGGTTGTCTTTGGAATCTTTGGCAATTTTGTTTTTGCAACTAGCTTTGGAAGATTTTATGAGGGATCTCAACTTTCTACTGAGGCTGGTGAGGGAGTTTTTTGAATCCTGGGTTCTTCCACTTTTCTGCAACTGTTTCTTCCTTCTGTTGTACAGCTTGTTTATGGCAGGGGATCACCAGATTGGCTTCTTTTTTTTTAGAGGACAGCGTCTTGGTTCTATTTGGAATGGCTCGGTCCATGCACAAGTGAACGTGCTCGTACAGCAGCTTAGTGTAGGATTCAGTAGTTGAACTTCCAGTTCACATCTGCATGGGTGTCATGAAGTTGGTTACTTTTGACTTGAGAAGCATGAAGTTGGCTTTGGAAAAGTTTTTTATGGAGGTTTTCTTAAAGGGGGGTGAGGGTGGGATGTGGATGTCAAGGGTGATTAGTTTATGGTCTGATCTGACCACTGAGGGGGTGACCACTGGTGTGGAGCATTGATCTCCCATGTTGGCAATGACCAGGTCTAGAATATTGGTACCCCTGCTGTGACTATGACTTAGTTGCTCTAGGGCATTGGAATTTATAAATTCCAAGAACCGTTGAGCAAAGGTGTTGGTACAGGAGTAGTTTTCCCAGTTAATGGCAGGGTAGTTGAAATCACCCAGTATTAGGGTGTTTGTTTGTATCTTAATATTTTCCAATATGTTTAGAAAGGTGTAGTGAGAAGCGTGGGTCATGGTGGGGAATCTGTAGCAAGCTACAATTTGTATTGCAGTCTTACCTAGTGTTAGTTGCACCTGGAGAATTTCAGATGCATTGTGTTGGGCAACCAGCCTGGAGGTGTGAATATCCTTGTTGAATATGGACGCTCCTCCACCTTTAGTGTTTCAGTCCTGGTTTGGTGGACAAAAAGTGTGGTATGAATTGTAGCCTGGTATTGCAGGGGTGCTCTCTGGAGCTTTGAACCAGGTCTCAGTTACTGCACAGATATCAATGTTCTCCATTTTTAGGAGAACCTCGAGAGAGTGCATTTTGAGGTTTAGACTTCTAGCATTGAGTAGCATTACCTTCAGATTTTTGTTTACTTGTACCCGTTACAGTGGCAGTTTTGTCCTTTGAACCTTGCCTAAAAAAGGTAGTACAGGGGTGGAAAGAGTCTTAGCCAGTAACCTGAATCCCAGGGGCGAAAGGTGCAAACCATCTCTTGCAAAGCATCGTGGTTTGTCGATCATGTCGTCCCAGGAAGACAGATACTGGATCCCCTTTGAATGACACCAGAAGCTTAGCCATTTATTGAGGTCAATCATGTTGTCCTTATACTGTGGTATCATTCTGGGCGATGGCAGGATGCTACTCAGGACTAGGGTCATACCTGCCTGGGCTACATGATCCGAGAGCTCTTCCATGTCTCTTTTCATGTAGTCCAGGGAGGCACGTCTCAAGTCATTCACTCCAACATGGACAATGACAGAATCATATTTGTACCTGTTGTGGAGTGACTTGAGTGCATGCGTTATGTGGCGGATCCTGGCACCCGACAGGCAACTAACTGTAATTTTCTCCTTGTTCAGCCTGGTGAGTGGGACATCAATGTGCCTGACTATAGAGTCACCTATGACTAAAATGTTGGATGCATTGTCTTGCTTTAGGGGCTGCTGTTGGGTGGTACACTGGTGTTGTGAGCTATGTGATGTTTTGGTTGTGTTTAGGGTGGTGTTTGTTTGCGCTTCAGCTTCGGAGGTCCTTGTTGCTTGGGCAGGTTAATGTTAAGAGCCTCTGCATATGTGGGTTTTGTGTTGCTATGTGTGGGTTTTGGTGGTGTGGGTTTTGAAGGACTATGTGTTGTTTGAGGTGTTGTGTGGCATTTATATCACGTTATCGAAAGATGAAAATAATGAATGCTATTTCATCGGCCCCAAAATATCTAAACATGAAAATATTGAACATTCAGAACAGCAAATTTTTTCCCATAGAAAAAATTTGCTGCTCCGAAACACATACACACAACACAATCACATCAAACAAACAGCAACCACACACATACACTTAAATTCCTACATCTAATGCTACACTAAACTAAACATACACTACTATCTACCCACTTACCTTAACCCAAACCCTAACCCTAAGGTCCGTCACTATCACACACTCACCTAACCCGCGCCCTAACCCTAACACACTTAAACCACCCCTAACCCTTAAGTCTGTCACTATCGCACACATGCCTAGCCTGCACCCTAACCCTAACTCACTTAACCCACCCGTAACCCTAACGTACAAACAATCGCACACTTACCTGAACCCAACCCATAACTTTCTACCACAACACTAAGAATAGCGAAGCCACAGAAACGGTCAACCGAATTCTTTCCCGAGGAAAGAATTCGCTGTTCTACAGCTTCGCTATTCTTAGCGTTCGCTGAATAGTGTTTGATATCAGAACATTCGAAGTTTTAATACTTCGATGTTCTGATATAGACCTGTTGTGTGGGTGTTAACCTTCTCCTCTTGACTGTCTAGGACAATCTTAGCTGGCGAGAGCTTTGCTTCCAGTTTGGCTATTTAAATGCATCTCTCGCAAGTTGTAGTGTTTGGTGGTAGGAGGAGAGGGTTGTCTGTGTACGTGAGGCATTTGCTGCATTGCCCCAGTATGCCCAGATTCACCAGGTGGACAGGAGAAATCACTGGAAGCTGACCCTTGGACATGCCTGATTATGTGCTTTCTTTGTGTAGTACAAGAGCTGTTTTCCCTTACTTTTTGGCAAGGTACTTGCAGTTGTAGGCTGTCCAGTGCCTACGGCTATTTTCTCCTTATTACCAAGGAGAGGTGAGTGCTTGTAACAAATTAAGGCTTCCTAGTGCTTTTTAGCGAATTTTAGAGCAATTGCTAGTCAAAGGTATACAGAATAGTCACAGGTATACAACGCTTAGTGCTACTGCTGATAAACAAGCTAGTTCTAATGGAAAATTCGAAGAGCAGACTTTCTGGCAGTGGGAATAATTTAAACTAACGTGCATATTTATGCCAGAAAGTTATTTGTTAATTACTCAAACTTGTGCTGAACAGGTGCCAGTCTCTCCTTTATGGCCAAGTCTTTTTGTACTTTGCAGAATGAATTCTACACATGCTGTAATTTGGTTTAGAATGCTTTATTAGTTGTTAACAATATTCAGATACTGTCTCCAATAACAATGCTGATAATAGCAGTCTGTAGACATTTTGGAATGCTGGATAACAGTAACAGTGCTGATAAATATACCAGACGTTTCTGCACATATATTCTACTTCTCCTGCATAATATCAACTGAAACAGTCGTTTTCTCCTGAATAGTATGGATATTTGACCTGACTTTGAAACAGTCGTTTTCTCCTGAATAGTATGGATATTTGACCTGACTTTGGTACTCAGCATGGAATGTCTGCACTGCAAGGACCTTTTGCATATCATTCCAAAACTAACTTACTGACTCAACTGATTATTTCTGAAGTATTTCTTAATAATACCAAAACCCTGTAATGTTTTATACGCTTCTCTAGCCTTGGTTTTCAAGCTTTGTCTTTTTTGTGCCTTGCAGTGCCTGTCTATTCTTTATCTAGCATTCCATTCCAAGTACACATATCTTTCTACTGAGAAAGGAACATTCTGTCGCTTTCCATAAAAACCTGTTATTTTTGCACATCTCATGCTTAGCCAGAAAAATGTTATTTTCCTTTCTACTGAACTCTTTCCCCTGAAACTGAATGCATATATGAAAACACAAGACTGACTATATTTTCAGGCCTATTATTCTAACTTAATGTACTACAGTGAACTAAAGTGAAAGCCCTCAGTCTAACTCCCCAGGCACAGAGAATCCTGGACTTTGTAAATACAAACTCCCTGGACCAGATGGTCAGTACAGTTTGCTATCAAAATTGTGACCAGCAAAACAAAACACATTCAATACAATGAAAAACAACACCAAACACAGAACACTGAACATGTCAAATCACATGCCGATCATTCGATTTGGCATTATTCAACGTACCCTTTCCCCTGCAGCTGCCAGATCAGGAACTTCAGTTCTGTTTGTCAGCAGTACAAACATACTGTACAACACTAAACTTTACATTTTTGCAGGGGGGCAAGACCCCTGCACGCCCCACACCCCCTGCAAATTATATATTATTTATATATTTATATTATATTCCAACTCCGAGATCGTACTACATTGGGGAGAAGGGTAAATTTCCCAATCCGCACTGTACCTAGATCTCTACTAATCACATCGACCACAGTGCATTCGCTGACCAGGAAGCCACGCACTTGAAGGTTCGACAACACGAGCTTCAGCTAACCTGAATGTGACATCCTGTGGTGCTGAACCTTCACTCGTAATTTACATGGTAAACTGGTCAATACACCAACCAGGGGTGGAACCATACTGGGTCTGGTCCTCAGTAATAGGGAAGAGTGTTGCACAACCCCTAGTGTAATGTCTTCCCCAGTAAGGTCAGATCACAAAATGGTCTCCTTTAAAGTAAAAATAAAACCTGGACCCCCAGTTAACACTGAAATATTCAGGAACTATTCTAAGGCTAACTTCCTGCTATTAAGTGATAACCTGGCAAAATTTCAAGCCCCCATAAACCCTGAGAACACTGCTGCCTACGCAGAACTGTTCACAGAAATCCTATACAAGCATGCTAATAGCTGCATAGAGGCAGCTGTACTCACCACGAAGAAGTACAGAACTAACTCAGAAAACAAGCCACCTTGGTGAAATCACAAAATCAACAGACTGTATAACAGAAGGAAGAAAATCATGGCAAAAATTAGGAGGTGCAGCACCCAGCAATATAAAAGCACTATCATCAAGCTAAATAAACAACTCAGAGGACAAATAGAGTCTACCAAAGCCAGATTTGAGGTAAATTTGGCCTCCCAGGCCAAGGACAACAACAATGCATTATTTTGCTATATCCTCAACCTCAAAGGCAATACACAATTGTGTGCAGAGCTCATTGTAAATGGAGCCACCTATAATGAGTCAGAAGCTATAGCAAACCAACTGGTCGACAAATTCAACTCCAACCTTACCCCTCTCTCCTCCTCAACCTTCCCTCAGGAAATATTATCAGATATAACTACCCCTGCTATCACTAGGGAACAGCTCCTTAATGCTATGTATAATGCCAGGAACACTGCATCAATGGGCCCAGACAATATCCCAGGATGCCTTCTAAATAGCATGATACATGACCTATCAGACCATCTGGAATTACTATTTAACTATAGCTCCAAACAGGCTCCATGCCTCATGAATGGAGAACAGCAACAGTCATCCCTCTGCACACAAAGGTGGGCCATGTGCAGACCCTGAAAACTACAGACCCATTAATCTCACTAGCCTTGTTTGCAAAGCCATGGAAATAATTATCTTGGAAATGATCAGTAATGATATAGTAAACCTCCAAACACTGGATCTAACCCACTTTGGTTTCATCAAGGACAGGTCATGCCTACTCAACCTGCAGGACTTCTTTGAGAAGGTCACTAAAGCAATGGATGAGGGCAAATGGTTTGCACTGTCTACCTTGACCTGGCCAAGGCATTTGACACAATAGGGCATTGTTGACAAACTCAAGAAGTTAGGTACAAACCTGTATGTCAACCCGTGGATAGCCAACTGTCTCACAGACAGGACCCAGGAAGTTGAAATTGAGGAGTCCGTCTCTACAAAGATGCTAGTCACAAGTGGAGTCCCACAGGGGCCAGTCCTTGGGCCACTCCTTTTTGGCATTTACTTCTCTGAAGTCAAGGCCAATGTCAGTGGTCTCTGGCTAACTAAATTTGCAGATGATTGCAAATTAGGAGCTGTCATTGAATCCCACACCAACACAAATGTTCTCCAGGAAGGGCTGACACAGACAAACAACTGGTGTCAGAGCCATGGACTAAAACTAAATGCCAAGAAATGCCTAATAGTATCCTTTGGGAGGTCATCCACCCCTTGTAACTATCATATTGATAATACACCGCTTAGATCTGACCTAGTAGTCAGGGACTTAGAGACACACATAGACAGTAATCTATCCTTTGACCATCGCATGTCTACAGTAGTGAGGAAATCATTCTGTGTTGCACAACTTATAAACAAAGGTATGGCATCTAGATCCAAGGAAGTCATTGTTCCACTGTATTCAGCATTCATCAGACCTGTCATTGAGTACAATGCCCTTTGGGTATGTACCTAACCAGGCATATCCAACAAATGGAATGTCTTCAGAGGTTCCTCACTAAAAGAATACAGGGCCTAAGCAAAATGTCCTATGCAGACCACCTCAAGGCCCTATCCCTATATTCTATCTCCCACAGGCTGTTGAGGGGAGATCTATGCCTGGCATACAGGGCATTGTCAGACCCCACTCTGATGGATCTCCTGCATATCCACAAAACAAACAGCACCAGAATTACCCATTCTAAAGACTTAAACCTTGCCTGTGATATTAATAGAACCTGCTGGAGAAACAGTTATGTACCCCAGAGACTACCCTGTCTGTGGAATAGGCCCCCCCTCCATGTGAAGCAGAGTTCCTCCTTAACCCAATCAAGTGTAACTTGGACAGTTGGATGGGGAACAGGAAATTAATCCCTAGCTTGGCAATTATGTCTGTAATGGGCACAGGCAACCTGTAAACGGTTCATCTCCTAGGCCCCTGCTTGTAAAGGCTTCATCTTTCATTCCTTGCTTACACTTATCAAGGGTACCAGAACTTCTCAGATTTTTTGGATGCATGGTTAGGCATTCCAAAGACATGCATCTGGAGCATTTCTCCCCGGGCCTCTGCTGAAAACAGGCTCTGTGGAACCTAGTTGGATATTCCCGGTCAACAAATGTTAAATAAAATAAAAAATAAAAAATTAAAAAGGCCCTTGTGTTTGTTAGCCAAGTAAACACCTATGAACCTATAAATAATTATTTATAGAAAAAAAAGCTTACAGGGATGGAAGTTCAGTAGTCCAGTAATTGTATGTTCATCTCCAACAGCAATGATGTGTTCAGGAACAGGATTTGGTACAGCAGTGCAACACTTTTTGAAAGTATAACCCCATAAATGTAGTGTCCAATGATGAGTCCCAAAAGTTACAGATCTGAGAATGGTTTGATTTTGTTTGGGTCTACTATGGGACTGCAGTTGTATGTGCCATCTTTCACCCTTAGAGAGTGTTTTTACTTTTCCGCAATGTTGTCTGACCATGCAGTTAGCAAATGCAATAAGGAGATGTAGGATATGTTTTAGTGATTTTTCCCAAATGCTTCTCAGGTGTATGTTCAGAGAGCTTGCCTCTAATTCTATGTTTGATGGCAGTCTAACATCAAGTATTCATAGTGGATTCCTTAGGCTCTCACATGAACAGATGAAAAAGGGGAGAACTGCAGTCATATTTTGTAGGGGATACACATTCAGCATAGACTTTCCCCTTGGAGATGCTAAGGCAGAACAATGCATTTATGCAACATATATGGGTGTTGGGTAGACATTATAAGTCCAGGTGCTTTGAATATCATTGCATATCTCATATTCACAGCATGAGGACAAACTGGAGAAAAACTTCCTGGCCATCGAGGAGAGGACCTCTGAACTCACTGCTCCAATAGCAAGCCTCACCTATGTTGTGAGAGCACACATGAGCCCCAATTCTTCTGTAGGTAGTAATTGTTGTTATAAAATACATTCCTAGCCAGAATGAGGGAATTCTTATGTCAGATGGGTGTGTAGGGTTAGAAGCACAGACCTGCAGTGACATTTCCACAGACCTGCAGTGAGGTATCCACAGACCTGCAGTGAGGTATCCATATACCTACAGTGACGTCTCCACAAATCTGCAGTGAGGTATCCACAGATCTGCAGTGAGGCATGCACAGACCTGCAGTGATGTCTGGTATCCACAGGAGGACTTGCTGAAGTACCACTGGGCCTGGCATGGCCAGAAGTTAGGGCAAAGCTAACAGGGATGTGCTAAACTTTTCTCAGATGTTTTCTACAAAACTTAAACTGTTGTCTTCAGAGGAGTATTAGAAAAACACACTAAAAAAGAAACATATCCAGTATAATCAAAGTTTCCTTACTTATGAGTGCATTTTAGTGATTAATTCATCATGTTCTTTATTGTTTAAAATTATTTCATGGACACACTAGTTTTATCCTCAAGTGTATCTAAGTTGACTACTTCAGTACACAAAGCATTTATACCTGGTTTAAGATGCCATACTGTCTTCAAATAAGCTGTTATGATATCAAAAGTAAATGTATGGTATCCTCCAGACAGCACCCATGGTTCATACACATAACTACTATACTCATGCAAATACCTATGATAATAAAAGGACAACAGGAAAAGAGAGACGGAACAGCAGAATAAAACATATGATGAACAGTACATTTTAAAGGTTTCCTAACTGCGTCAGAAACTCATTAAAATCATGCAGAGGTCTATTTCATTTGCCTTATCACTTCTAAGTCTGTTTCTAAGAAATCCAATTCATGCTGAGTCTATGGATTTTTGAGAACGTACCTTGTGTGCCTGATATGCAATAAAGTATTCATTTCATAGCAGATTCCTACGATCTGCTCTTTAGTGTAAAGATTACACAGTGGCGATAACTGATGAAACCCAGATTGTTCGCTTTATCCAGACGCATGAAAGAACCGTTTATATCTTTTTTCACTGTCTTTGCCGTGTTCTGCCCTTCTTTCCATTCTTGTGCTAAAGGCATGTTTGAATAACCTTTTAAAAACAAAAATTCTCAGATGACAGGAAGTAAGGAAATATGTCTGAAAGTGTTCTCAAGGTAAAGGTCTCGTTCTGTGTTCCCAGTCCTCCTGACAATGAAACTGTTTAGTCATTTTCTTTCACAATATACAATACAAACTCTAACAACTGCCCTTTTTACCATTGCAAAAACAAAGACCTTTAACATTACACTTATGAATGCAAAGAATGTTAATAGTAAATGGCCATCATTAGAAGCATGGACTTATGCAAATAGCCAAACCATATTAAGTATCACAGAGTCATGGGTAAAAAACAACACTGGGGTATACAGAAGTACATAGCACTGTGTGTTACATATAACAGCATGGTGAGCCATGACAAGTGGGGGGAGGACAATGCAGAGAAACATCATGCCTCTATTCTGTTTGCCAAAAATGGTATGGTATGGTATGCATCACATGCAAATGATCATATAATGGCATGCAAATGAGTGCCATCATGCTTTGTGTATGCAAATGATGAAATCAAACAAGGAGACATGACTTAGCAATGCATAAAATTAGTGCAATAAACTTTAGTGATCAGAGATTCAGAGTACCGCATGTGTTCACTCATGCAGTGTCGTAAGTGATAGTTTAATAAACATGTTTCTTGTTTAAAAAAAGGGTCAGGAATTGAATAATTTAAGTGATGTTGCTTAGGTAATATGTATAGAAATATATGTGAAATATAATGTTTGTTAATGTTAATTTGTTAATACAGTTTGATTGCTTTTGTATAAATGTATATTTGCCTATGTCACAAGTGATAATTCAATAAAGCTGTTTAAAAAAAAGAATAACATCTGCTGTAGCTGGTCAGCATAGGGATCACCCTTGGAACTAGTGTGGGTGATGCTGCATGCTGTCACCCTACATATTTCAAAAGCATCTACCAGTGGTTGTCATATTATCACCTCCATTTCAAAGACATTCGTGACATCTACTGTGTGGGCAGAAATAGCATACAGAAGTCAGGACTCATGTGCTGTCCCCAAAGGAGGATCAAGGAAGATATGTAGACTGCCTATCCCACCAAAGGAGGATCAGGGAAGATATGTAGACTGCCTATCCCACCAAAGGAGGATCAAGGAAGATATGTAGACTGCCTATCCCACCAAAGGAGGATCAAGGAAGATATGTAGACTACTTATCCCACCAAAGGAGGATCAAGGAAGATATGTAGACTGCCTATCACACCAAAGGAGGATCAAGGAAAATATGTAGACTTCCTATCCCACCAAAGGAGGATCAAGGAAGATATGCAGACTGCCTGTCCCACCAAAGAAGAATTGAGGAAGATATAAAGACTGCCTATCCCACCAAAGGAGGATCGAGAAAGATATGTAGACTGCCTATCCCACCAAAGGAGGATCAAGGAAGATATGTAGACTACTTATCCCACCAAAGGAGGATCAAGGAAGATATGTAGACTGCCTGTCCCACCAAAGAAGAATCGAGGAAGATATAAAGACTGCCTATCCCACCAAAGGAGGATCGAGGAAGATATGTAGACTGCCTATCCCACCAAAGGAGGATCAAGGAAGATATGTAGACTGCCTATCGCACCAAAGGAGGATCAAGTAAGATATGTAGACTGCCTATCCCACCAAAGGAGAATCAAGGAAGATATGTAGACTACCTATCCCACCAAAGGAGGATCAAGGAAGATATGTAGACTGCTGTCCCACCAAAGGAGGATCAAGGAAGCTATGTAGACTGCCTATCCCACCAAAGGAGGATCAAGGAAGATACGTAGACTGCCTATCCCACCAAAGGAGGATCAAGGAAGATATGCAGACTGCCTATCTCACAAAAGGAGGATCGAGGAAGATATGTAGACTGCCTATCCCACCAAAGGAGGATCAAGGAAGATATGTAGACTGCCTACCCACCAAAGGAGGATCAAGGAAGATATGCAGACTGCCTATCCCAGTAGAAGGTACGGACTGTGTGCAAACTGCCTCTCCTAGTAGAAGTGAAGGATAGTGAAGCATTAAATACTTTTGCTGTGAGGACCATTCAGTTTCTGACAGGAAACACACTGGGAGTTTCTCAGGTATTCCACACCACTTTCTTGACATAATGTTACATCATATGAGGAAGGACATGTAGTTTCCATTGGCAGTGAAGGAGAAAACTACCACTGGACAGGTATTCTGCAATATAACACATGTCCTTGAGGTCCTGGTGGCCACTGATTGCATTCATACCACCATCAAGTCCCCACTTGTTCCACATGACATTCAGTGTATCAAGAGGATCAGCTTCCATTCCATCAATTGCTAGACAGTGTGCAATCCACAGGGTATAATAAACAATATATCTGTGTACCAACTAGGTAGTTCCCATGATTTCCACTTCTTATACACATGCAACCTATATTCTAATTCCATGTGGGGTGAGTTTTCCATGGTTATTTAGTTGATAAGTGCACACATTGCCAAACACGAAGTCTGTGGTAGTCTGGCTCCGTGAATGCAAATAGCAAACCACTATTAATGGCATTCACTATCTTATATTACTGATGGTGTCTGGAGTTATAAAAAGCTCTTCCACTGCTTCTATACATCTTCTGATGCATTGCAGTATGTTTCACAACAAAACAGCAAATGAATGACTGAATAAAATAAATACAACTGTCACAGATAATAATTTCACAAGCCAATCAGGAAAACAGTAAAAAAAAACATAATTTATTTCTCTAGTGCCTCAACAAAAGTATGTCTTTAAGGAGTGAAAAGCCTCAAACTGTGTTGCCTCTATATAAATACACTCCAATCTAAACTACAAATTGATTAATTGAACAAGTAAACAATTAAATTAAATTACATACTTCCAATTGCATTTTTTGTTTAAGCCATTAGGTGCTAAGGTGTTATATTTACGTATATACAAAATTTCTTTATATAATAATTTATCTTGTATATCCACAAGAGTAGCCATCCCTTTACAAACTTGTTCCAAAATGCTACCTAATAAAGAAATCCTGATTACTTGCATGGAATTGTTTAAAATGCTTACCTAAAGGGCTCTCAAAACATTGATTCCTGATATCCCTGATATGCTCCTGTAACGTAACCTTAAATGACCTTTGGCTCTGTCCTATATAAAATAATTCACAAGGATTCCTTAAAATATATATAATCCCCTCAGAATTACATGAAAACTCCCTATTAGGATAAACATTAATGCTGTTTATTCTAGAAAATTTATTTACAATATTTTTACACATTGAACTCTTGCCACATTCAAAGGTACCTATTCTAGTGGGAAATATTTGGATAGTAGACCTGTTAGGTAGAAAAACAAATCTACTGTTTACTACCATATCAGCAATATTACATCCTTATCTATAGGAAATGCAAGGAAATTTCTTAATTAAATTTAAAACCTCTTTATTTTTAAACAGCATAGGCCAATAATATTTTAAATAATCTGCTAATTTTTAACTTAATATGTTATATGTTGCAACAAAAATATATCTTTCTTACCCAAATCTATACCTGTATCAAAAATTATTTGTTATCTTTAAGGCAGAACTCGATTATTTTAACTGGTTCCCTGCTTGGCTTGTGGAATTATTAGAGTACATTTTGGAGACCTGTAGCAAGATATTTGCAGTCTGTTCTATGCTGCATAACACAGTTTTATGAAAACAGATCCAACATGCAAACACATTACCAGTACCTGATATACTTGTGACAACAGCAGAGGAGAAGACAATTTAAGGAGTCATCAGTGGAGCTGGGTGTGGTAGGACCCCATGCAAGAGAGAGAGAGAAAGGCATAGTATGTCATGGTGCTGGCAAAGAGGTGGTGTTTGGTCTACAAGTATGGGTCATGACAAGATAAACACAGAATAAAACTGATGTATGCAGTAATAAAGCCAGTCTATGCATTACAGTGCAATGACTGACCCCACTGTACATCAGACATTATCATACCCATACAGGCCAGAGGGGTGGGCAGTCCACATAATCATCATTTGCACAGGTGGAGTGGGGTACAGTGTGAGTGGACAGGGGGCAGGGACAGGTGACAGTGATATACAAAGACACCCCTAGGATGTTGCAGGAGTCCGGGATCACACAACAATGGGATGGAGAATCCATGGTAGCATGTTGGCTGAGTGTACCATGTTACCAGACAAGGTCAGCACTGGAGGCATTTTGTCCAAGTGATGGTGTGCCATGACAGGAGTGTGTACAAAAACATCTGCATGCGTCCCACTGTGGCATTGCAGTAGAATTTTGGCATCCTCATTTTGACTACAGGAGGGTGTGATGGCATTGAACTGTAGAAGCCTAATTAGCTTGAACAGTTGTGATCCCAGTGGAGCTGGAAGTGCATCACTCGTGCCCACAGGAGTGTTAACAACCATGGACAGAAGCAACCATGGAAGCTGTTGTCAGTGAAACTATCTCTGGAAAAGTGAGTGCTTCTGCAGAAGCCTGGTGCATGATTATACAATATTCTCCGGCATAGAAATGACATTCATTTACTAGCATCTTCAGGGATATACTAATGGCTGCCACCTGGGTCAACAATACTCTCAATGGACGTGACTGCTCTGGGTTCCTATATGCCATGACACTTTGCATTTGTTGCAGGTTGTTGCCCAGTCCCTGCAGCAGTTATAGTTCCTAACACGGGCCAAGCGGCACATTCAACATCTCTGACATGTAAGTAGTGGCCACCTGTGCCTGGATCATTGACCCGTACATCTGCTGAGTGATGCCAAGGGTGACTCATACCAGCTATACCCACCTACGTCCCTCTTCCCTATGCCTGGTATGCACCTCTGAGGCAGTGAAGCCTTATGATGCCATCTGTAGTGGTGACACTTGTGTCATAGACGGGGTTGATATGGACAAGGTGCATAGTTTTATCCTACTCCAGCACCACACTTCAGCTTCAAGTGAAGTGAATGTGCCCACCAGTTTGTTCACAGTGCCACTGTGCCACATGCATGCTGCCATCATCATATGCTGATGGTGATGTACTGATATTAGGCATGTTCCAACCAGTGCTGCTGGAAATTCTACCTGTGGAATATTCACTAACACCCGGAGTCTGTTACCCTGATATGCTGACATACATGCTGTCCTAATTCTATTACCTATTCCATACTTCTCCACAACATCCCACAAAGCATCATGTCCTATTTCATCACATGACTTGCTAATATCACCTACCATAAGTTTTACATTCTCCTAGTTACTTAAAACATCATCCACAATTTTTCTGACAGCCAGTAACACTTCTTGACAATCCTTAACCATTATACCAAATATACTTCCATAATATCACTCATCTTTCCCTTCTTCCATTCCCATCTGTGTTATTTAGTGTGATTGGTGATTCCCTTCCATTCCCATCTGTGTTATTCAGTGTGACTGGTGATTCCCTTCCATTCTCATCTGTGTTATTTAGTGTGATTGGTGATTCTCTTCCATTCCCATCTGTGTCATTTAGTATGATTGGTGATTCCCTTCCATTCCCATCTGTTTTCTTTAGTGTGATTGGTGATTCCCTTCCATTCCCATCTGTGTTATTTAGTGTGATTGGTGATTCCCTTCCATTCCCATCTGTGTTATTTAGTGTGATTGGTGATTCCCTTCCATTCCCATCTGTGTTATTTAGTGTAACTGGTGATTTCCTTCCATTCCCATCTGTGTTATTTAGTGTGATTGGTGATTCCCTTCCATTCCCATCTGTGTTATTTAGTATGATTGGTGATTTCCTTCCATTCTCATCTGTGTTATTCAGTGTGATTGGTGATTCTCTTCCATTCCTGTCTGTGTTATTTAGTGTGATTGGTGATTCCCTTCCATTCCCATCTGTGTTATTTAGTGTGATTGGTGATTCCCTTCCATTCCCATCTGTGTTATTTAGTGTGATTGGTGATTCCCTTCCATTCCCGTCTGTGTTATTTAGTGTGATTGGTGATTCCCTTCCATTCCCGTCTGTGTTATTTAGTGTGATTGGTGATTCCCTTCCATTCCCATCTGTGTTATTCAGTGTGATTGGTGATTCCCTTCCATTCCCATCTGTCTTATTTAGTGTGATTGGTGATTCCCTTCCATTCCCATCTGTGTTATTTAGTGTGATTGGTGATTCCCTTCCATTCCCATCTGTGTTATTTAGTGTGATTGGTGATTCCCTTCTATTCCCATCTGTGTTATTCAGTGTGATTGGTGATTCCCTTCCACTCCCATATGTGTTATTTAGTGTGACTGGTGATTCCCTTCCATTCCAATCTGTGTCATTCAGTGTTATTGGTGATTCCCTTCCATTCCCATCTGTGTCATTCAGTGTGATTGGTGATTCCCTTCCATTCCCATCTGTGTCATTCAGTGTGATTGGTGATTCCCTTCCATTCCCATCTGTGTCATTCAGTGTGATTGGTGATTCCCTTCCATTCCCATCTGTGTTATTTAGTGTGATTGGTGATTCCCTTCCATTCCCACCTGTGTTATTTACCTTCAACCTTTCATTCAATACATCTACAAAATACTTTTTGCCAGTCCATGAATTTCTTGTACCCCTATACCCTATACCATCTGGACCTGATACTGAACCAACATTTACTTTCCTAAGTATTCATCCAATCTACTAATAGTAATTTATTTTTCAATTTCTTCCTTAACTCATTCTGGGTATTTCTTTTATTTCCATTCTTGTTTATTTCCTACCCTTGTACTCTAGATTTCCCACATGGTGGGCTACAATACCAGTTATTTGCTCTTGTGTTCTTTTTCCCTTTCCTTTTACATATTCACTTCTCTCATTATTCTAATATCCTCCTTTACTATTTTACCCAGACATACAAACACATCCTCCCTTCTCCCTTGTAAAAATATATCTGCTTAAACATTTTTTTCTTGATTTATTTTATAAATTTCTTTTTCCATATCATAGCACATTCTTGTATTATTTTGTAAATTCTCCAATACATTTTTTATAAATTTTCCCATACTTAATTTTCTCTTTCTTGCTTACATCGCTCTACCCTTGAAAAAAACACCTTTGGCACTTCTTTTTTAATTTCAGTCCACCAATCAGACCAGTTTTTATGGTTATATGATCCTGCTATACTTCCCACTCTCCAATCTCATCCCATAATTTCTCATTTATTATTTTTATTCCCTTTTGTATTTTAGTATATTCCCTTTCTTCAATCACCTACATCAATATTCCTAAATGGTCTGAAAAAAATTACAGCTACATCACCATCTGCTACCTCCATGTCTTCCAATTAATACAAAATAATTAATTTCAGATCCAAGTGCTTCCTTCTATTGAGTCCATTTACTTTTGTTCCACAGACCTAATTTTTATCACTTTATGTTTTGTATCTTTCCTTTTCTTTTTCTGACTTCCCCTTAAATCACAATTAAAGTCCCACCGTAACTATAATTTTCATGTTAACCACCACACAGTCTAATATTTGATGAAACAGATTCTCTCTCTCCTTGTTACTTGTATACGTGTATAATGGTTTGATTCTATAAACGTATTCTCTCCAGCGCTCATCCACAACAGTTAAACTTCCCATCCTTACAAATGTTACAGCTAGTATTTTCACTGTCTTCTTTACACAACACAGCCACTTCAGATCAACTTTCGCTAAGTTCCATATTATATTTCCACCCCACAATTTTTCCATTTGCAGTCTTCACTTGTCGATAATGTTATGTCCTCTAACACAATTGAATCCACATCACAGTTAGCACGCCAGTCCAGTATCCCTATCCTTTTTACAGTATTAATAATACTGTTCACATTTACTGAAAGTACTCTGACAGTATTAATAATACTGCTCACATTTACTGAAAGTACTCTGACAGTATTAATAATACTGTTCACATTTACTGAAAGTACTCTGACAGTATTAATAATACTGTT
Source organism: Protopterus annectens (assembly GCF_019279795.1). Classification (NCBI taxonomy): domain Eukaryota; kingdom Metazoa; phylum Chordata; order Ceratodontiformes; family Protopteridae; genus Protopterus; species Protopterus annectens. The sequence continues at coordinate 103,478,984 of NC_056746.1, forward strand.
CACATTTACTGAAAGTACTCTGACAGTATTAATAATACTGTTCACATTTACTGAAAGTACTCTGACAGTATTAATAATACTGCTCACATTTACTGAAAGTACTCTGACAGTATTAATAATACTGTTCACATTTACTGAAAGTATGCTGACAGTATTAATAATACTGCACACATTTACTGAAAATACTCTGAAATTATTCTCCTCCTTTCAAGTTTAGGGGAAATAGTTTACATTTCCATCTTCTTATTTTACTCTTTATCCTACTAAATATTTTTCCTGGCTTTATCTACAAATAATCCTTGATCATCAGAATCATATTTTTCATTGGCTAAAAAAACAGCGTCAAACCCTTCTCTTGACCTCTCTTATGCATGCAATCTCTCTCTCTTCTGTTTCTTCCTCCATATATTATTCCCCTCCTACACTTTCTTCTTCACCCTGACCTCAGCCTTTTGTTGTCCTTCCTCTTGTATGTTTTCTTCCCTTTCCTCTCGTTTTCATCATTTTTGTTTGCGCTTGATAATCCATCCAAAATTGTCCCTTTTTTGCACAATCTGCATTCAGACGCACACCTTCTTGCTGTATGTCCTTTCTCACTACACTGGTTACATTGTACCTTGTCACAATCATTAATTAAATGAGAAAAGTCCACAAAAAAGAAACACACTTTAGGCTGGCTGGCTTATCTTAATATTCCTCTATGACCAACCAGAAAAATAACACTTGGCAAGAGTTTCACCATGTTTTTGACACATTTCAAAACAGCTTCCAACCTTCACAATCCGTTCCATAAGTGTCTCTCATCATTTCAATGTTCTCAACACTTTCACACTAACCCTGTATGCATTTTTAAGCATCATATTCTTCCAGTTGATGAGTTCTAAACTGTAAATAACATTTAACACTTAAGTAATTACCAGAAAACAAATAATTGTCCCATAGATAAATGTATTTCTTTTTGTTACTGTCTTCCAGAAATTTCATCATCAGTCCCCCAGTTTTAAATGTTGTCACAAAAAGTCCTTATCCCAATATGTATAAAAAAAACAAAGTATAAAGGATTAGTGCAGATAAAATCACTGTAGCTAGCAGATCTAGGGTATTCTCTCTCTCTGATACAGTTTATTGCTGCGCTCCTTTTTTGTTTGCTGTTGCTGCTGAATATCCTTTAATTATTGCATTCCCTGCTACCACAAAACCAAACACCTTCTCACGCTGTTGCTACTTTCCTCTTTTACTTTTGTCACGACTGCATAACGTTTAACTACTGCCACATCACCTGGTTCCTTCTCCACATTACCATCCTCAGCACTTCTGAAAAAGTCATCTGCCATCTCAGCCCATGAAACAGAACGGTCACCTGGATCATCCTACTCAATTATTTTAATCAGAACATCATCTGTAAGCCCTTCTGATGCCAGTACTGTTATCTAGACCATTCCAACAGATTTGCTTACTTCACTTTCCACTGAGACAGCTAAACATCTCTCATTTGTATCTCCCACCACATAGGAATCTTTATCTGCCTTCTGATACTCCGTATTGAACAAACTGTTCTCCAAATTCTCCTTTTCCATTTCCAACCTCTCCTCTCCTCCTCTATGCTGCTGCTTCCTTACATCTCTTCCTTGCTACTGTAGAAGCTCTTCAGCACCACCTAGCAGCTCCAAGGAGTAGGGGGAATTTTCTAGTACCCTGGCCAAATTTCCCAAAGTGGCATGAATACCATCTCAGGTCTCCATTTAAAACAGGTTACTGATCCAGTAGGACTAACTTAATCAATAAAGGATAAATAAAAATAAAGGGCAATTGTGCCACAAAAGCAGTACACCCCCCCCCCCTCTCAGTACCAATATTCTCTTCCTGTTGTCCTTATGTGTGTTTGTCTGTTTGCTATTCCCCATTGCTGACTGTCTTATCACTCCCTTTCCCCCTTTTATATGACAAAATCAGCCAGTAGTTTGGTGTAGTGCACTTGTATAGGCCATGTCCTGTGCCCCTGTAGGAGTTATGGGGTACTTTTACTGCATGTATGAACTCACATAATGTCAATCACCTGTATGTCATTTTCACCTGGTTCATATGATCACTCATAGTATGGTCGGGCTGGTAGAACAGTTATTGTCATTATTTCAGCTGCAAAGATTCATTATACAACACTATCGCCACTTGACAGTGCTGTGCCAGGCATGTTTATCCCCACTGAGACACATCACACTAAGTTCATCACAAGTGCTAAGCCTTATTTTTCATCTGCTCATAGGGAAATCTCAGTAGTTATGAAAGGAAGAATGTTACAGCTTCCTTAGTTTATTGCATGGATGCTGATCAAATAAAACAACTTTTTATGAGAAATTCGCATACACTACACACTGACAGAGAGATCAGTGCAATGGGAGAGAATCCCAGAGGTTTGTGTATAAAAATAATAAAAAAAAAACTCTTAAAAGACTTTGTTACCCTATGAAAAATGATAGTATTCATCCTAGATCAGACAATGGTACTACAAGTAAGTGTGGGAAGTGTGCTTTTTGTTGCTATATACATGAATCAGGGATCTTTGCTCATCTTGACACAGGTGTAGTTTATACATTTACAGCTGCAGCTATCTGTGACACTAAGAACTTGGTATATCTAGCTAGCTGCACTTATTGTAAGAAAATGTATGTTGGCAAAATGAATAGACGACTAAGGGAATGCATAAGGGACCATCTTTATTGTGTAAGGAAAGGTCTCAGATAACAGTGCCATTGCCAAACATTTGTTAGAACATGGAGAATCACACAGTTTTACATTTTCAGTTATGGAGACTATTAAAGATGGTCCCAGACAAGGGGACAAGGTTATTGATACAGAATTTGTTGAAATGAGATGGATTTTTTAAGTAAAGATCATACTTGGGGCATGGATTCAATGAATATGGATTTATGAAACCTATTTTGAAAAAAAAACAGAAGGCTGGAAAGGTGATTTTTACATGTATTTTTTTTTGTTTTGTTTTTATAACTGCTTTATTTATTTGCAACTGAAGCTTTTAATGTGTATACAGTAGCTTAGCAACTTGTGACACGTTTGAATCTCATTGATGAAAAAAGGTATACTTTTACTTGGTAGTTAGTATTTAAATGTTAGTTCAGTGTTTGTAACTGTGGTCTGATGAAGCTTTACAGCAAAAGTGCTAACCTGGTTTTGTAATAAAGTACGCTTTTATTCTTCGATTACTGGTCTGTAATATTTGCAACTTGGACTGCTGTTAATATTGTTCCACCTCAAGTATTATTTGCTATTGGCATTTTATGATATAATGAATGGAAAGCATCTATGCTGTTCATTGCTATGTTTTGAAATCTCCCAACACACACACACACACACACACACACACACACAAATACATACATATACACACACACAAATACATACATATACACACACACAAATACATACATATACACACACACACACAAATACATACATACACACACACACACACACACACACACAAATACATACATACACACACACACACACAAATACATACATACACACAAATACATACATACACACACACACAAAAACCTACAGATATACACACACACACACACACACACACATATACACACACACAAATACATACATACACACACGCACATATACATACACACACACACATACATACACACATATACATACACACACAAATACATACATACACACACATATACATACACACACACACAGACACACACACACATATACACACACATACAGACACACACAAACACACACACACACACACACACATACATACATACACACATATCCATGCACACACGCACACACATATAGATACACACACACACATAAATATATATACACTCACACACACACAGACACACACACACACATATATACATACACACACACATATATACATACACACACATACACACATATATAGATACACACACATACACACACACATATATACATACACAGACATACACACATATATAGATACACATACACACACACACAGATATATACATACACACATGCACACACACACACACACACACACACACACACACACACACACACACACACATATATACATACACACATGCGCACACACACATATATATGCATACACACACACACACACACACACACACACACACACACACACACACACGCATATATATACATACACACATGCACACACACACACACACACACACACACACACACACACACACATATAATACACACACACACACACACACACATACATATGGTTTCATTTCATAATCTTGAAATGCTGAAATCTCAAATTTCAGCATTCCAAGACCATGAAGCTGAAAATGCAGAATGCCAAAAGTATATAAGAGCGAATTTGAATATCTCAAATCCGCGCTTATGCATTTCTGGTACATTGCGTGAAGTGTTTCGCTGGTATGGTGTCTGGAATTGAAGGTGAGTGAGTGTTTGTGTGTGTTTTTGTACATTCTATGTGTGGGTAAGGGTAGGCAGGTGTAAGTATGAGTGTGAGTGTTGGATTTGTTGGTGTTAGTGTATGTGTCATGTGCATATGTGTGCGAGCGAGTGTAGTATGCCGTTGTGTGAATTTTTTTTTTTCGTTATGTGCGTTCTCAGAGTTGGTATATATAAGTGGGGGGAGTGTGGGGGGTGCAGGGGGACTTGCCCCTCGGCTTATACGTAGTGTAGGGTTGTGTGGTTTGTGTGCTGTGGGTAGAATGATGTGTTTGTTATGTGGTGTATGGTGTGTGTATATTCATGACTGTGTGATTTGTGATTGTGTGTTTCAGGATTTTGAATGGTTCGGCTTCATAGTTTCGAAATGCTGAAATTCCAGATTTCAGCATTTCAAGATTATGAAGTGAAACCATACACACACACACACACACACACACACAAACACACACACACATGCTCACGCACACACACACACACACACACACACACACACACACACACATTCATACACACATACACACACACATACATACACATACACACACACATACATACACATACACACACACACACACACACACACACACACACACACACACACACACACACACACACATACACACCCAAACAGACACAGAAACACACACACACATGCACACACACACACACACACACACACACACACACACACACACACACACACACACACACATACATACACACACACACACGCGCGCAGACACACACACACCATGCTTCGCATGAGCTACAATGAAGCTATCACTGCTGATTTAATAATAGCCCAGGAGGGATGAGCATGCTTTTATTTGTTAAGAGTAATTGCTGAATTGCTGTCATGCTCTTAGATTGATCCCTACTGGCTTATAGTACAACTGCATTTAAAAATAAAACTAAACTCTGCTGTACTATACATTCAGCTACCAACCACATTAGCCATCTATAACCACTATGTTAACCTGCTACATTAGCAATTGGGTAAATCAAGATTAATTACAACTGGGAGATGTAAACCTGAACTAGCTAGGCCATCAAAAAAGCCCTTACACTCATTAAATTGAGATTTTGCCCAGATGTCGGGCAACCAAAAAGAACATATTCGCAGATGTTTACATCTTTGCTAACTTATGCAGTTTATAACCAACATTCAAGAAAAATGCAAACAAATATCAACACTAAGTAATACATTTAGCAGTCATAACCCATTTATACCTTATTCGTTTTTCATAACAGGGAAATCAAAACCTGCTGTTATATATCAATATCCTTGTCAGACTCAGCACAGCAAATTCTAGAAGCACTAAACAAACCGAATAACAGCACTGACTATACTACTTCCTACATTCCTAGAATTAAATATGCCATCACTGCCTCCTATAGTTCCACAGCTCTGTTGAACTATTTGACCAACTACTTAACAGTTACCCTACGCTGCTACTTTTGTAAAAAAAAAATATATTGCCGTTTAATGAACTATACTGATGTATTCTGTAATTGTTAATCTTTTCTTATCATATTTACTTTGCTTTCCTATGAGATAATCTATATGTATTTGTATTTTTCTGGAGCTTTTTTCCCCAGGACTCTATTGAAAACGGGCCCCTTGTAGCCCAATGGACTATCCTGGGAAACAAACTGCAAATAATAATAATAATAAATATTTAATATTCTCAAACACAAAATCAGACAAAGATTATTAAATGCCACAACATGTCCTTGGCTAACACATGACAAAAGGAAATTATTGAAAGAAAGAGACAGGGCATAGAAGGAAAATAAAGTAAATCCAGTAACAATACTGCTAAAAGACAATCATTCCAGGAAGTTAAATGAAAGCAAGAATTGCTACAAACTCATCTATGGCCACATGCATAAGAGATACAAAAACCTTGATTACGTTCTTCTAGTTTTGGGACAAACTTAAAACATTGTCTAATAATCCTAAACCAGCAAAAATAAACCAAATGAGACAAACACTAAATGCCTAATGATATAAAATCTTTGATCTTCTCATCCACAATGCCACTGTATCCATACTTCACCCTTCCTGAATCCAACAGTGTAACAAAGACCCAAACATTTCTATCTGATGCATTTGAACTACTTCCCTTCTGCTTTATGTGCATAAGGTTAAAACAGATATGTGAATAACCTGAACCTATAAATGCTAATAAATCAGTCCGATATTCAGTAGAATGCACCAAATTCCTAAAGTTAGTTGGGTAGTTTATAGCAAAATTATTAGTCACATCAACAATGTAACCTTTACAAAAGGAATTTTTCCATACTGTTACAAAAAAGCAACTAACACCCCAATCCCTAAACCCAGGGATGCATCAGATTTTAGGCACAGTGTTATACTATATTCTTCCATAGTAAACTTTGGCTGTCAGCTAGGTGACATGGTTTCCAGAAAGATTATGACTCTCAAACAGTCTGTACATTAACAATTGACATATATGATGCGATGGAAAAAGGTTAACTTACTGGACACTGTTTGTAGACCTAAACGGCCATTTGAATCTGTCAGTAAGTAATTATGCAACGTTGGCATTACTGAAACTGTACTAAAATGTTTAAGACACTATCTTAAGAACAGATCTTTAAATTCAACCCAACAAAATTATATCTGAAAAT